>NC_048421.1:591450-602432 GCF_013103735.1 Etheostoma cragini | reverse complement strand
AAGAAGCTGTCTGCTGGACTGAAGAGTCCTCACTGCAGACTGGAAACTCTCAGGTTGGTGTTCAGTTATTCTGAGATGTTATTTGCTTTCTATGTTAATTATTTAGTAGACTGACTAAACAAGATGAAGAAAGTGAATGAGGTTTAGAAGTCCTCTAGTCTGAGAGAGATGACTCAGGAGCTTGTCAACATTGTAATGTCTTGGTTCACAGCACATAAACTAAGGACAAAATGTTGACTCTTACTTTAACATTGTACGTTGGCCCATAGGTAGTGGAGTGCCCTTGCTCAGGCTAAGTTGGTCGCTGTCCTGAGTTTTGTGGAAATTGAGAGCTATTGTGCATGTGAATAAAGTGTTCTCGCTTCCCTCTCACAGCATGTGCTGTGCATTGTTTTACTTTGCTAGTTAGTTACAGGTTAAAAATAACAATATGTGTGTTTTTTGGTTTAGTCATCGCAGTGCGTGTGGAGTTTCTTCACCATTAATGATGGACACTCAGAGTTGTAGTGTTTGTATGGCTCCTTTTCAACCCAAATACAACCATGACTTCTGCCCCCCTTGTCTTGCGGTCCAACATCTAAGGGAGGCCTCTCAGAGGACCCCTGTTTGAACTGCAGTTACTTGCTCCGCACAGTGAGGGCTGCTAGGCTGGAACTCCTGGGGGCCATTCTGACTTGTCTTCATCAGAGCAGTTGACCCCAGCCCAACCTACCCTATCCAAGCAGGCGCTCCTTGCAGGAAAAAAGCTAAGTCTAGCGGGCTGTCTGCTAAGGTAGACTTGCTGACCGCTGAGTTGGACCAGATGAAGTCTTTCCTTCTGGCCCTCCGTTCCGGTGCTGGTACAGTGGATGCAGCTCAACCCAATCCACCCGCTGCTGAGCTTGAGTATTTAGTCTCTGTGCGGCCTTTTCTTATATGGGATTGTTGTTTCTGTGTATCAGTTTTCAGTTGTGTTCTGTGCTGTCGTTTTGTCCTTGGATTTTTAATTTCTGTGTGGTCTTGTTTTTGGAGAGCCTCCTTTCCTGTTTATTACTTTTGTAAGTGTTCGCCTGCCTACCTTTGGATATTTTCACAATTGTTTTTGTTTTCATTAAATCATCAAGCTCACCACATCCTTTGCCATCTCTGCATTTTTGTCCAACTACTCTCTGAGCCTTAACAGAATGATCCCAACCCTCATGGACCGAGCAGAGGCGAAGGAAACGGAGATGTCCGATGAACTTGAGAAGGTGTCAATTTAACCTCAGTTAAGGGACTCTGATCCTACCTGGGCAATTAGTTTCATTTACTCTCCAGTTCCTCCACCTTCTAATGGATTGTGTTTTCCAAGACTGTGAGCTCCACTAATGGTTCCCTCATTCCACTACCAGCTCCTCCTCAGATTCCAAACCTACCTCTTTGCCAGCTAGTACCCCCCCAGCCTGCCTGAAGTCAGAAGGCTAGCAGACATTCAGCAAAAGCTTTTTGTCAGTCACCTGGCCTGCGTTCTTGTCTGTTCCTACAGAACTCTTTTTAGACTGCCCCACTGCGACCTGGTCACGTAAACCCTCCGATCACCAGCATTACTTTGAGGGTATTAAAATATATGGATCTATTTCCTGGGACTCATGGAGGCCGTAGACAGAGGAAGGGTCACCATGGCTCCCAATACCATGCTCTTCAACATCCTCTCTTCAGCCCAGAGATAATCCTGTCCAGCTGACTAGAGCCCATGCTGTTCAACGGCTTCAGACCTCCCAGAGTCTCTGTTGACCGACCTCCCAGGGTCTACATCGACCGACGTCCCAGAGTCTACGTCAAGTACTCTCCCTAAGTGTTCGCTTATGGGCGACCCAATGACTTTAATGAGTTTTGGCACACAGTGACTTTACAGGGTTGCGGCACCCCAATGACTTTGCTGGGTTTTGGCACCCCTGTGACTTTGCCGGTGTCCGGCTCCTCTAAATGAATAATGAAAATACTCTAAATAACTGAACTGTATATACTGTGTGTCACATTTCAGATCCTTGACACGACAGGTGGTACTCGAAGAAAATCTCAAATTTGTTCTCTGTGGTCTATTTATAATGTGGTGTGCCCCCAATTATTTTTGTTTAAAGGGGGGATAGGTCCGAGGTTTTATGGGTTAAATCTGATATCTCCCTTTTTAAACCAACAATCATTTTTTATTGTTTTCTTATGTTTTGCTTTTCCTCTTCAGGTTGAGTGGCTGTAAGCTGTCAGAGAGAAGCTGTGAAGCTCTGTCCTCAGTTCTCATCTCCCAGTCCTCTAGTCTGAGAGAGCTGGACCTGAGTAACAACAACCTGCAGGATTCAGGTGTGGATCAGCTGTCGGCTGGACTGAAGAGTCCTCACTGCAGACTGGAAACTCTCAGGTTAGTGTACTACTTTTAAAAAATGTAAGTTTAGATGATTTTTTTTTGATACTGTATTAAATGTGGTGATTGTTTGTAAAATGATGACCCTCTGAAGCCTCATGTATAATTTATTGTCTCATCCTTTTTGGTAGAGAGACTGTAAGTTGTCAGAGAGAAGCTGTGAAGCTCGGTCCTTTAGTCTGAGAGAATCAGGATGTGTTCAGGTTTTTCAATATGGCAAGCTGTTTTATCATTCAATTATTCCTAGTTCAAAAAACAATTCAGATGATCACAACATAATTCTTCCTGAGCACGTTTTCTTTAATGCTCCTAAATCATACAGGTATGATGAGATGTTGACAACCGCAGCTCTCCCACTGTTTCTGTCACTAACCAATGAACTCTGGTTTATGATTAATGGAGGATCTGAGTGAAGGAGTGTGAAGTTGATTCTGACTTTGTTTCTTCCTGTAGGACGGACCAAGGTGGACTGCAGTGGTTGAGACCTGGTCTGAGGAAGTGTGAGTGTGTTTAAAGTTTGATTCATGAGAACTTTCCTGCATGTTACACTAGATTTTTAAATTTTGTTACTTAAGTACGATGAATTTCTCCAGAGTTTCAGTCAGGATCTGTTTTCTGTCAGCGTGGAAGGAAATATGTGAGAACTCAATTCATCGATCAATCTAAAATCCACAAACACAACAAACTGAACAAAGTGATCCAACAGAAATAATCAATACATTTCATTTACAGTCTAGCCAACAGAAAGTTAACTTAGTTTCTTTTGACTGATATTAAAATATAGCGTTGTTGCCTTGTGCTGCTTGTAAACTCGTACTTCTGACATAAGTTGATGACCTATTTTCTAATAGTTTATAATAAAGGATGTTTATAATAAATCAGTGTTTAAAAACCTACAAGCTATAAACACAACATGACGTAGTTGATATCATAAAGATGTAAAGTGAGTTGAGGTGGATTTACCATCTACACATCTGTTAGTCACCATCACATGTATTCGTAAACTAAATCCGTTGTTGTAATTGAACATGAATGTGAAATTAAAGTTTAAATGATTTTCTTTGGGTAATTCTCAGTAAAGTTGTTAACAAATCATCAGATAATAACCTGCAGCTGTATTGTGTCTTGTTCTCTCCATCAGATGTCTGTGATCTGGAACTGGACACAAACACAGTATACAGATACCTCAAACTGTCTGACAACAACAGGACGGTGACATATGTGGGAGAGGATCAGTCATATCCTGATCATCCAGAGAGGTTTGACTTCTGGTCTCAGCTGCTGTGTAGAGATGGTCTGACTGGTCGCTGTTACTGGGAGGTCGAGAGGAGAGGAGAGGTTCATATATCAGTGAGTTACAGAGGAATCAGCAGGAAAGGAGACAGTGATGACAGTGTGTTTGGAGCAAATGATCAGTCCTGGTGTCTGAGCTGCTATGATGATGGTGGTTACTCTGTCTGGCAGAATAACAGAAAAACAGACCTCCCGTCCTCCCCTGTCTCTAACAGAGTAGCAGTGTATATGGACTGTCCTGCTGGCTCTCTGTCCTTCTACAGAGTCTCCTCTGACTCACTGATCCACCTCCACACCTTCAACACCACATTCACTGAGCCTCTCTATCCTGGGTTTGCGCTCTGGTCACCTGGTTCCTCAGTGTCTCTGTGTCCTCTGCAGGACTGAGAGTCTCTCCAGTGGACAGAAACCCTGATTGAAGATCAGCTGCTGAAATCAAAGTCTTACACACTCTGCACTGTGAAGCAGATCTGTCTCAGACTCAAACACTAAAAATTCTTTTGTCTGATTTCATATGTTTGATTATAAACATTTAAAAAATTGAAAAAGAAACACCTGATCATCCACTGTATAAAGCTGAGGAAATGTGATGTTACATTAGGTTTTTCGTAAACCTGTGTCCATGTATACGAGCTGTACCGAGAGCTTCTCTGATATTAGATTTGTGATATAATATAATGTTTTCAATTCAGATCAACAGAGGGTCTGAGGCTGAGACTAAAATATTAAACGTAAAGTCAGAAACTGAGCTTTGTTTTGAAACTATTGTTCTTGAACGAAACTCCTCCGAATGTCAAACATGAGTTTCAGGATCTGTGAAAAAATAATTGCAAGTTGTAAAGAGTTATTTTGATTTTGTCTGTTTACGAAATATCTTTTGTTTTCTACCTGACTGTTTTCTTCTGTTCAGCGGTCAAAGTCAACACACAGTGACTGTTCCTGGGTGCTGACCACCGTGGGGTTAAGGTCTTTTTATTGGTTTTCATAGTGACATAATAAAAATAAATTTGACTTGTAGTGTCTTACATGAGACCCAAGGACTCTTTACAGAATTACTAGAGCTAAGAGAGATTGTAGGCAGTGAAGAACACATTGTGTTTGTAAAGTTTTTTAAATAAGCCGAGAAAAAGTAACTTCAGTGAAATCAGTCGGGCACAATGCTCCGCTATCACACAGTCTTTTTAGCGGTTGTTGTTACCTTTAGCCGTTAAAGGTGACTGTCAGCCAGGTAAATAGCTTGGGCGAGAGCATGGGCTTATATTACCAATAACATAGCAACATCTAGCAACTTCGCTTCCTGCAGACCAAAATGTTACTTAACATTTTATGTACATTATACACAACTATTATATACAGACGGGTAATATATACATATATACACCGATATACTGAGGAGTAAGGTGCAGATGAACAAGAAATGGCAGTGTGAGTGTGTATTTGTCCAGCTGTGACTGTGTGATGTTGAAACATTAGTTAAAACTCTCAGAAAAGTTTCACTAAGCAGGACTTCCAGTCATTCTCTGGATACGCACCCTTAACCCCAACCCGGATTATAAAATGAACCTTAAACCATCACCTGAATGCCATGTTTAACATTTTACGTTGTGGGGACCTGTCCTGAAAAAGCATGCAGGTCCCCGCAATGTAGCCTTCGCCAGAACAAAAGGACTCCAAAAAATACACACATGTGCAATATTACTTATTCATTTACTTAAGTGCGATATATACAATGTGGCCGTCCCGAGAACCAAAACACATGCTCACCACTTAATCACAGGAGACTTTAATAATGCCTAATAACTTGAAGACTGTAATCCCGACATTTTATAAACCTGTCAAGTCAACTTTCTTGCGTTCTATCTTGTATGTTGTTGCACTTGCTTGTTGTATGTCAGTTTTTATCACCACCTGTCTATACTTTGAATCACATTGCGCTTTTCTGCTATTTTGCCCTTCTGGTTAGACCCAAGCAGCATTTTCGTGGTCTTTGTACTTTTACTCTGCACAATGACAATAAAGTTGAATCTAATTTAATTTATGAAGTTGTTGATTCATCCATTGTTGATAATACGACCAGGGGGAGGAGATCAGGGCGGGAGTGCAGAGACAGGTCTACATGCGTGGTATAAACGACAGTAACGGTAAAAGCTGTATGACAAAAAACAAACTGCCAGTACAAATTTCAACATGTTAGATCAGAATCAGAATCAGCTTTATTTGCCAGGTATGAGGACACATACGAGGAATTTTACTTTGTAAATGCAAAAGTCTTTGACTCAGATAGAATTTTTTTAAATATGTGAGCTATAATTTCCATCAGGATCCATCGGATACCAGACTGTACTGAACCTGGTCCCAGCTGTGTGTCCATGAAGAGTGACCGGTCTATGGGTCGTCCTGTATTCTTCAAAGATTGACGCCACTCTGTTGATCAAAGGTGAGCAGAAGTTAAATTTAGAATTTCAGTTCATTCACGTTAATCATTTTGCAATTACTGTACACCTGTCTACTACAAACATAATATGTATTTTAATGTGCAACATACATATTCTAACAAGTTCTTCACTGTAATTGTCCCTCCAGGATTTAGCGGCCTTTTGAGATTGTTGCTGCCCAAGATGCCTGATGTTGCGGAAGCTTTTGTTAAAAAATTGTGATAAAAGTTGATGTTTTTTGGTATTGAGACATGCATCGGTAACAGTAGAAATGATTTTGGCGCATGCTGTATAGCGTTCTGTCAGCAGAGGGCGGCAAAGGTCCGTCATGCTCGCCATACACTCTGACTGCAGTAGGACTTGGGACGTGATCTGAGATCCTAACAGGAATGTTTGACATCTTTTCCAAGTGAGGAGCAGCCCCTAGTGGCCAGGACAAGAACTGTCCGTGCTGGCACCTGTTTGGTTATTCTAAGATATTTAAAGGACCAATATGTAATCCTGACAGCTAGAATAGTTCCCTTGAATCCTTGAATAGTCACTGCAGTCCAAATTCCGAATACTTGAGAGAGTCACCTTCCCAGACTCTAACTGGTTGTTCTTGGGCATCGACAAAACAAATTCCCCGTGAAAACATCATCATTCACGTAATTTCCTGTGGGAATTGGAGGCGGGAGATCATGCTAACAGAGTTCCCCAGTTGGTGACGCGTTGTTGACAGCTGATGTCTGATGTAGGCGTCATGGCCGCTGCCGTTCCACAACAGATCCGGACCTGCACGGTGGAAATTAGGAGTGAGGCGCTGTCCTGTTTTATCTCGAAGTCTGGTTTCTGTCTCGTCTTGCCTCTAGTCTTACTTCCTGTGTCTTCCCGTTCTTGTGATTACCTGATGTTTCCCACCTGCTTCCCTGCCCTCTTGTCACCTGCCTCTCATTACCTCGTCACCTCGTTACCTCGTCACCTCGTTACCTTGTGTATTTAATGTCTGTGCTTCCCTTGTCTGTTCTCAGATCGGTTTGTCCTGTCTGCGTACCTCCCTGTGATTGTTTCCTGATCTTCCCCGTGAGTTTCTGCTTTTAGTTTTCCTGTTGCTGTTTTTGCCCTTCCTTTTTCCCTACCCGGACCTTCGCCTAATTTTTGCCCTTTGAGTTTCGGGACTTTGTGTTTAATCCTGTGTTTGTGTGGACTTTGTTTATGTTGGAATAAAGCTTTTTTGAAACCTTTATCCTACTCGGCTTTTGGGTCCTCGTTCCGCATCGTAACACATCAGCTTTCTTTAAAGCACCAGTGTTCACAGGAATGGCATTGTTGACATTGTGTTTGTTTTTTTTTGTCACCAAGCTTGAAATTGTACATTTGTTGAACCCAATGTTTACAAGCAACAGTTTAGAGTTTTGGCAATATTTTTGAAGTTGCATGCCACATGCGCTTTCCTTTTCATTGGATTCTGCTTTGCCTCAAATCTCATACACCACAATTGACAAAGAGGTCCAAACAAAGCATTCTTGGATAGTGTACCATAAAATAGTGCTTTGGAATTAGATTTTGGTAAAACAACTTCTTGTAAAGCGTATGGTGATCTATGATGAGCAGTTTAAGAAACACAGCAAGCCCAACACTGACAACAGGTGCAAAGATAATACTGCCGATTCCCTCAACAAAATGAACAGATGCTAAAACTAGTCTTCCTATCAATGAAATCTCCCACTAAAAATTGTAAAACTTGCAAGAGACACCCCATTTGGGAGGCCGTTTGACTGACAGCATTCACAGATGATCTAAAATTGATAATAGGCTCGTTGGAGATGAGACGGGTCTGCGCAGAATAGATCACCGGCAATCAGCACCCATTGCATGCTGGGTAGATTTGTGTCCAACTTGCTGATGTCATGCACGCGTAGGCTACAATAATCTCATGAGAGCAAGGCACCCGCTGTTCTGACACCCAGGTGGGGCGGTTGCTTTTCACCGACTGCAAGACCCAGGCGGACCCAGAGCATGCTGGGAAACTGATCTAACAGCTGATTGGTTCACAATCGAATCAATATGATGACGTTTTCTTAAACTTTTTATGAATTTGAATCGGAGGGATTTTGACTGCTCTTTGTCTGAATTAAAGCCATTCTGTGTGGCTGATAGTGACGTTTAGAAGTCAGAGAATTGATTTGATTGATTGATTGATAGTTATGTATTCATACTGTGTGCTGATTCAGAAGAACTCTATGTTGCATGATGTGTATTTAGGTGTCTGTTAGCTATGGGCATAGCTCTAGGGAAGACACTGAAGGTCTGTCAGTCACTCAGTCCACCACTTTGGTACTGATGGAAATATCTTAGCAAGCTTTGTCATGGAATTAGCACCAGGTCAGAAATCTAAATGTGTTCATAACTTGCTGCTTTATGACCAAATACTTACTAAACTAATGCTATGGTCATCAACCTCAGCTGTACTTTGCACTTTTATCAATGTCACCGTAGGCATAGTACAAGGATGACTCAAGGCTCAAAAAGAGGTCCAGAATTAAACGTGAGATCTTGTAACCCTTAAAAGAAGATGACCTAACTTGACATTAACTCATTTTTTAAAATTACATTACAAATATGAACCGTTTCCTGATGACGATGGTTAAACATTGGGTAAAAAATGTGTGACTAATTATAGGGAACTAAAGTAGCATTTTAAAGATAAACTAGAAGATGTAATTACAGTAAATATTCACCTGACTGGTGGATTCTGAAATGAAACTGAAAGAAAAAGGGAACCAGTGAGTAAGAAGAGAGAGAAGAAATGTTTCTTCCCTTTTATACCGTTCCCGTTGAGTCTGTCTGGGTCCCCCTTTGCTTCCTGACACCCAGACTTACGTTACATCCTGCTACAACATTAATGACATATAAAAGTATAAAATACAAACATAATAACCAAACAATACAATTTAGCCAGGAGAAGCTTAAAGGTCATTACAAAGACCAGGAGGACCGTAAGTTGACAGTTTAACGCCCTTCCTGTTGTTGGAGCCCAAAATCAGATTTACATAATGTACAACTTCACGGAATAAAGGTATTTAGGTACATTTATGAATGTGAAACTTTGCCAAAAGGATTAATACCTTTATAATAAAAAACATCTTTTCTTTACTTTTATTGCATATGATGTGGGGGGGGGGGTGCTCTGTAATATCTGTTGTTGTGCTGTGTTGAGTGTTATTCTCAGAATAATACAAACTCATGAAACTGTTAGAAATGTATAACTAACTTTGCGTTCGTTGGGATCTCTGAGGAAAAGGAGGCTGAGTGTCGAATTGAGAATTTGGAAAAGGTTTAATGCAACAGCAGTGATGAAGATGATAAAACAAAGACAATCTGACAAAGACAATACAGACATTCATAATAACACTGCAGCTGACAGCGGACTGGATCCACGCTTCCCCCATGATGGAGTCACATGAAGCCAGTGATGAAAAGTCCCAAGTCCCACTGTTTTATCCCCTGCACCTTGGGGTGGTTCCTTTTGGTTGCAGAGCAAAGGGTTTTGTCGTGTAAATGTGAAACTCCAACATCAACACAGTCCAATCAACATTGTATTGTTTCAGCCTAGACCAGACACCAGGGGGTTGCAGACCGCAGGCCACCTTTTGCTGTGCAGCAGGAAACCCCCTTCCATATGTTAAATGCTAGACCTGACCTGTGGTTCTTTACAGACAGAGAAAAAGAGAGGGAAAATGGGGACAGAGGGATGCATAATTGTCTAGCCTGGCTCCTTCAGACATATTAACTTTTTAAAACTCAACAAAACCATGGTAACTAAGACGAGAGAAGAAATGTTTCTTCCCTTTTTGAGTCTGTCTCGGTCCCCCTTTACTTCCTGATACCCAGAGATAGAAATCTTTTGCCTGTGTGAGTGACGTCAACATCCTGCCACAACACACGTGGCTTCAGAGAGACGGCAGCCATGACGCTTTGAAGTGTGGAGTCTTTCTAAAGACGTCTTTCACAGTCTGATACTTTAACAGTTTTCATAACAAACTGAGGGTTTCTCTACTTGCTAAATTATCTTTTAAACTCACAAACAACACATGTATGTTCATGGCTCAATTCAAACAGGATCAAAAATAACGTTGTCTCCTCTTGGACGGCCAGTGAGGACGCGGCTCGTTGATTCCTCCGGCAGGTGGACACGGATCGTCAGAGGAACAAACCTTTGCTCTTCCTGTGAGCCGTCACCAGAGACGAGAGAGACACACCTGACAGAGGTAGGTCAGATCCAACATGCTTAACCTTGCAGTTACACTTTACAGATAGAGGTCTAGACCACACTCCAGAATTTACAAGGACCCAACAGTTCTAGTAGTTTCCTCCAGAGCAAGCAACAGGGCCACAGTGGAGAGGAAAAACTTCCTTTTAGGCAGAAACCTCGGAAAGGCCCAGACCCAGGCCCAGACCAAGGCCCAGACCCAGACCCAGGCCCAGACCCAGGCCCAGACCCAGGCTCTTGGTAGTCGGTGTCTCACGACCGGTTGGGGTTAGAATGAAGAGTGGCAATAACAGTCACAACAAATAGTAGTTTGTAGCAGTTCTTTGTAGTAGTTTATGGAATAGCAGGGCACTGTGCAGCATTACAAGGCCCAGCAGGACGTAGCAGGACGTGTAGCGGGACGTAACAGGACGTAGCAGAGTGTAGCAGATGTAACATGGTATTGCAGAACGTGTAGCGGGACCAAGGCAACAGCTGCTGCCATGATTTTGGAGCATCTCTGATCTGAGGAAACGTGCTGGGGGAAAAGAACATAAGGACTCCGGGGAATGACTCCCCAGAGCTAGGTTAGTAACTAGGTTAGTAACTAGGTTAGTATCTAGGTTAGTAACTAGGTTAGTATCTA
>NC_048421.1:584433-591350 GCF_013103735.1 Etheostoma cragini | reverse complement strand
ATGACTCCCCAGAGCTAGGTTAGTAACTAGGTTAGTAACTAGGTTAGTATCTAGGTTAGTAACTAGGTTAGTATCTAGGTCAGTATCTAGGTTAGTATCTAGGTTAGTAACTAGGTTAGTAACTAGGTTAGTAACAAGCATTTCTGGGACATGGATGCACATAAATGGATAGAGAAGAACTCTGTGTCACAGGAAGTTCCCAGCTGTCTAAAACTACTACAGCATAACTAAATCTCTTCCATTTATTGATAGTCATTTGTCATGAGCAGACTTTGGGGTCCATACACAGCTACGAACTTTACAGCTTTTCATTTGAGATTGAATAAAATACCATATTTATTGAAGATAATTAGTGATTAATTGATGTTACACGTAAATGTGTAGTTATTAATTGACTCACACTACCAGCTCCACAGGGAGCGCCCACTTTTTGAAATGTAAACATTACAATGTAATCAACTTAAAGTGTGAATTATTGCTGTAAAACAGAATTAAGGAGATTATGATCTTTATTAAGTGATTATGAGAGCACGTGTACAGGATGTAAGTGAGAGGAATAAGGAAAGTGAAAGACACATGTTGAAACACGCCAGGCCAACAAGAAGAGAGGAATGGAAGCTTCCAGTAAGTGTGTGCTTACAAGAAAATAGGAAAATAGGTGTAAGAAAGGGGTTGTGTGTGCCCAGCTGTATAAAAGGCAGAAACAGATCGGGGTTATTTTCCTCGGCTGGTCCGGTACCCCCCTGAACAGTTTCTTGGAAATTTGTTTGGAAATTCTATTTTTATTTGTTATTCACCAAAAGTTAGTCCTCGCTGTAAAAACAACCAAAGATCAAATTACAGTCTAAAGGTGGGTTGGCTTTGGTCAGAGGTGAAACGAAGGAAAACCAGTTTACAGGAGGGAGGGGGGGGAGGAAAAGAGAGGGAGGAGGGAGGAGGAGAGAGAGAGGAGGAAGGGAGGATCAGACAGGAAGAGGAGATTAGTAAGAGGGTGGACATCCTGTGGTCACTTTGAGGAACTACACCTCCTCCAGCTGATTTCTGCAGCTTCTCTGGTTTCATTCTCTTGATTCGTCCAAATATCAAGATCAAAGATGGCCGCCACACAAAGTGACATCAGAGTAGGGTGACCAGACGTCCCCGGTTTCCGGGGACAGTCCCCGATGTTGGCGACCTGTCCCCGGCTGGATCTGTCCCCGGAAATGTCCCCGGTTTTCACTGTGACTGACAGACCCGAAATTGGAATGAAAGAAAGAAAATACTGACCAAACGTAGCCGATGGTCGGACAACCTCCACCCGCAGGCTGAAGGCAGCCAGAGCCTGCGCTGCTCAGAGAGGTTTTAGAAGCCGTGTGTTACGATGCTAAAATCACTGATTATTTACATGGAGTCTGGTGGGTAGCGAATGCAATTTTGCGGACTTTTAAGTTTTAAAAAGGATCTTAATCTTTAACAGAAAGGTCGACTTCCTTAGAAATCTCTTCCATAATGTTGTCAGACCCTTAGAATATTAATCTGAGTCTGTCAGCAGCAAAACGAGCACTTTATGAACGTAAATACAAGCTGGACAATTATCCTATTAACTTCCATTGCTGCTTGTTTCTGCCGACTGGAGCAATCTCGTTTAATACTGCGACATGTCAGAGGAAAATATGTCCTCAATAGTTTTTATTGTATCTGATTATCAAGGAGCTGTTGCAGAAACAAGCCTTGAGCAATAAAGCAAAAGCTGTCAGTAGTTCAGTACATTACAACATTATGAAATAATGAGACTTTCTATCTTGAAATATTAAGACTTTCAATCTTGAAATATTAGGACTTTTTATCTTGAAGTATTAGTATTTTTTTATCTTGAAATATTAAGACTTTCAATCTTGAAATATTAGGACTTTTTATCTTGAAGTAGTAGTATTTTTTTATCTTGAAATATTATGACTTTTTATCTTGAAGTATTAGTATTTTTTATCTTGAAATATTAGGACTTTCTATCTTGAAACACTACACCTGAACACAACAGGTGTAGTGGAGTGGAGTAGGAAGTAGCAGCAGGGGGGAGTCTAGTATCAGACCTGGGGGGGGACAACTCTAGGTCTAGTGTCCCCGTTTTAAGTTTTACAAAAGTAAATTAAATTACTTATTTTGGAGGTTAATACGCTTCAGAGCTGAAAATGTCCCCGGATTTTGTCTGAGAAATCTGGTCACCTTACATCAGAGCCGTCTCTGGAGAGCTTGTTCACTCCCTATCTCACTCCCTATCTCACTATCTCACTCCCTATCTCACTCCCTATTAAGCCCCATTGGACCAACCCGGAAGTTTCCCCAGAGTGGACCTTCTCCCTTTATGAGACATTCTCTGGTGACATCCAGCTCTGATTCCCATGAAGCAGTAAAATCCTCCAAACAGCTCCATGAGGCCATCTAGTGGACTGATAGAAGTAGAGCAGCTGGTGGCAGCTTCCTCTGCTCTGATTCGTTCTCACCACTGACCAATGAGAACCAGCAGCATCTTCTCTGTCCAATAACAAATCACTATTGATCCATGTGTTGATCAGGTCTCTGTGTTGAGAGAATGAAATGTGATGATGTGATGAGAAAAGGCCTCAGTAGTTCCCAGAGTTCATCATGTTTTCTAACTGATTCTTTAGTCTGAGCAACAGTCCAATGAGCCAAAAGGATTCAACTGACACTGATATGACTCAGAGAGAAGCAGCCAATCAGAGGACAGCTGCTGATATTTGGCTTTTCCAGGAGAAATGATGTGAGGGATGAATGAGTGATGATGTGCTGATGAATGATTGGACTGCTGCTCTCAGTGTTTCCTCTCCAGATGAAGGTGTGGACTCTGCTATGAGTCAGTGTGAGGACAGAGAGGAGGGGGTCCCTCCCCCTAAACCACCTCTGTGGGGGGACCATGACAGCCAGACCAAAGCTCAGAGGTGAGAGGACCATCTCTAGCTGTCCACCACTCAGATCACTCCACCATCATCATCATCATTCACACTCACAGCTCTGTGTGTGTTGTGTTTCAGCCCAGTGGAGCAGCACGGACCTGAACCCAGAACCAGACTCAGACCTGGATCTGTACCTGCATCCGAACCCAGCTGCTTGTCCTTCAAGAGTGACCATTCAAAGGAATTTCATGTTACTTTTAAACATGATGAAAAGTAATTAGTTGAAAATTTGTCTTTAGTAACAAGTCAGTTATGAAATATTTTTCATTTTGTATTAAAACATTGTAACTTTGATATTATTTAACTAATTGATTCACAACTATTTAATGAATTTCTTTCTATCAGTATCCATCAGGGACCAGACTTACCTGGACCTGAACCCACCTGTGTGTCCCTGAAGACTGACCGGTTTATAGGTCAACCTTTAAACTTCAAAGATGGACGCCACTCTGATGATCAAAGGTGAGGATTTCAAACTGATACCCAGCAGGACTAGTAAAGGTGGACCACTACAGGGAGTCCTCTGATTCACTATTAACATCAAAACATTTCTTCATGGACCTTTACCTTGTGTGTGTCTCTGTGTGGACAGACATGATGTGAGCTAATTCTTCCTGATTCCTCCACAGAGAAGACCAGGAGAGCTCAGAAGGTCCCAGTGGTCAGTCTGCCCAGCAGCATCAAACCCACCTGGACTCCATATTTATGGTCTGTACATGGACAACAACTACTTTTACATCTATTCTGTCCAACATGGATCTGATGTGTGCTTCCATGATTTCACTTTGATTTGATCATTAATATAATCTTCTGTTCCAGCTGCTGGAGGACAACATCGTCACTTTTGTGAAGAACGAGCTGAAGAAGATCCAGAAGGTTCTGAGTCCAGATTACCCAGAATCCTTAGAGAGTCAGAGGGAGGATGAGGAGGTGTTGGACGGTGAGGATGAAGAGCAGAGGAGGAGCAGCAGAGAGGCATTTCTGAAGATCACACTGCACTTCCTGAGGAGAATGAAGCAGGAGGAGCTGGCTGACCGTCTGCAGAGCAGTAAGAGGACTTCTCTAAAATGGGTGATAGAATGCAAAATAGTTCGGTGGGTAAAATAGGCATACATAGAACCTCAAAATCCCATTGACACCTCTTGTCTATGCTAATCTGACAATTTGAAACTACCTCTGAAAATAGGCAAATCCCAACAAAGCAAATAGTTGACAAGTTCAACTTGGTGGTTGGACCTTATTTGGCTCTTGTCTGTACCTTTGTAACGCCCCAAAATTAACATAGCTACAGACTACTGGTCTGAGACCACCTGGTCCTCTTAATGTAGGTCAAGTAGATGTCAGACATTGGTTTAGCCACAAGCTTTGCAGTTTGGAAGTTTTTCAGTGATATTTAAAATGAACCACGGTCATAAATACAGTGTTCTAGGCTGTACAGGCAATACTTTGGTGCAACGCATGTGTATGTGTGCAGAAAGGCTTGGTTTGTTTAATAAAAGCACTTTGCTGAAACCAATATGATACCTCTGCTGTGTGTGTGTGTGTGGTGTGTGTGTGCTTTGCTTGGTGTAAACCAAGCAATCAACGCGCAGCTCATCTAAATATCTATGAGCATATAAGGGGGAAAACCTCCTCGTTTCAAATAGGGCCATTGCACTGGGTTGCATTAAAGAGCATATAACAGCCCCAGGGCCATTTTCAGCCCAGCCAAAGTTGCATATCCGCACGGCGTCAGACTGGGGGGGAAAAGCCCTCATGTGGTGAGAGCCTACAAAGGTGCTAGAATAGGTAGCTGTGGGGATGGGCCCATAGAAAATGCCTTTCTAGAATTTTGTGCTACACCCTTGCATACTAGTGTGAAATACTGTGTAACCCCCTAAAGATTTGACTTGATGGAAGAATTGGACGTTTACTAATATCTCAAGAGATAGCCCAAAAATGTATTTTCATTCTCAGGAGAAATGTTGATGTATGTTCTTTACTTATTGATCTTCTTTGTTGTGTTTATTCAGGAACTCCTGCTGCAGTTGGTAAACGTAAACTGAAATCTAACCTGCAGAAGACGTTCCAGTGTATGTTTGAGGGGCTTGCTAAAGCAGGAAACCCAACCCTTCTGAATCAGATGTTCACAGAGATCTACCTCATGGAGGGAGGGATTGCAGGGGTCAATGATGAACATGAGGTCAGACAGATTGAAACAGCATCCAGGAAACCAGACCGGCCGGAAACAATAATAAGACGAGATGACATCTTTAAAACCCCACCTGGAAGAGATAAACCAATCAGAACAGTGATGACAACGGGAGTGGCTGGCATCGGGAAAACAGTCTTAACACAGAAGTTCACTCTGGACTGGGCTGAAGGCAAAGCCAACCAGGACATCCAGTTCATATTCCCATTCACCTTCAGAGAGCTGAATGTGCTGAAAGAGAGAAAGTTCAGCTTGGTGGAACTTGTTGATTACTTCTTTAGTGAAACCAAAGAAGCAGGAATCTGCAGGTTTGAAGAGGTCGTGTTCATCTTTGACGGTCTGGATGAGTGTCGACTTCCTCTGGACTTCCTCAACACTGAGATCCTGACTGATGTTACAGAGTCCACCTCAGTGGATGTGCTGCTGAATAACCTCATCAGGGGGAAACTGCTTCCCTCTGCTCGCCTCTGGATAACCACACGACCTGCAGCAGCTAATCAGATCCCTCCTGGGTGTGTTGACATGGTGACAGAGGTCAGAGGGTTCACTGACCCCCAGAAGGAGGAGTACTTCAGGAAGAGATTCAGAGATGAGGAGCAGGCCAGCAGAATCATCTCTCACATCAAGAGATCACGAAGCCTCCACATCATGTGCCACATCCCAGTCTTCTGCTGGATCACTGCAACAGTTCTGGAGGACGCGTTGAAGACCACAAAGGGAGGAGAGCTGCCCAAGACCCTGACTGAGATGTACATCCATTTCCTGGTGGTTCAGTCCAAAGTGAAGAAAATAAAGTATGACGGAGGAGTTGAGACAGATCCACACTGGAGTCAAGAGACCAGGAAGATGATCGAGTCTCTGGGAAAACTGGCTTTTGAGCAGCTGCAGAAAGGCAACCTGATCTTCTATGAATCAGACCTGACAGAGTGTGGCATCCATATCAGAGAAGCCGCAGTCTACTCAGGAGTGTTCACACAGATCTTTAAAGAGGAGAGAGGACTGTACCTGGACAAGGTGTTCTGCTTTGTCCATCTGAGTGTTCAGGAGTTTCTGGCTGCTCTTCATGTCCATCTGACCTTCATCAACTCTGGAGTCAACCTGCTGGCAGAAGAACAAACATCACCACAGTTCTACCAGAGTGCTGTGGACAAGGCCTTAAAGAGTCCAAATGGACACTTGGACTTGTTCCTCCGCTTCCTCCTGGGTCTTTCACTGCAGACCAATCAGAATCTCCTACAAGGACTAATGACACAGACAGGAAGTAGCTCACAGACCAATCAGGAAACAGTTCAGTACATCAAGAAGAAGATCAGTGAGAATCTGTCTGCAGAGAGAAGCATCAATCTGTTCCACTGTCTGAATGAACTGAATGATGGTTCTCTAGTGGAGCAGATCCAACAGTCCCTGAGTTCAGGAAGTCTCTCTGCAGATAAACTGTCTCCTGCTCAGTGGTCAGCTCTGGTCTTCATCTTACTGTCATCAGAAAAGGAACTGGATGTGTTTGACCTGAAGAAATACTCTGCTTCAGAGGAGGCTCTTCTGAGGCTGCTGCCAGTGGTCAAAGCCTCCAACAAAGCTCTGTAAGTGCACACAAAACTATCCAAATTAAATATACATTGTTTGTAATTCTTTTCTTATGTATTGCTGATTCTTCTCCAGACTGAGTGACTGTAACCTGTCAGAGGGGAGCTGTGAATCTCTGTCCTCAGTTCTCAGCTCCCAGTCCTCTAGTCTGAGAGAGCTGGACCTGAGTAACAACAACCTGCAGGATTCAG
>NC_048421.1:581751-584333 GCF_013103735.1 Etheostoma cragini | reverse complement strand
TGGGAGCTGAGAACTGAGGACAGAGCTTCACAGCTTCTCTCTGACAGGTTACAGTCACTCAGTCTGAAGAGGAATCAGCAATACATGAGAAAACAATTACAAACAATGGTTGTTTTAATAAGGGAGATATCATATTTAAGGTGAGAGATGTAACCTCAGAGTAAAACATTGTTTTTGATTCGGTGAGAATGACTGATTGTTGTTTTGCGCTGTTGTAGAACCTTGCGTCAGTGAAGTTGCACTCGTTTGTAATTCTTCTCATCGCAAACAGATGGAAACAGCTGAGCATTTCTACATTTACCTATGACTGTCAGAGTGGAAATGAGTCTCCTTTATGTGCGCCCAGTGCCATTAATAAAATAGAATAAGCCATACTTACAACTTAAGGGGTCATGTTGACAATGTCGTCTACCTTTAAAAATGTATCGCGGTTACGTTTACTCAGAGTATATTTATTTGGACCTACTTTTCAATTTGAATTAACTTGCACTTGAGTAAAATATTCTAGTACTCTTTCCACCTCTGGCTGACTCACACATCCAGATACACAGAAACAGATGCAGCCGCTTGTCCAAAAACTTGTCCCCTTATTGAATATGGGGTCCCACCACAATTCCTGCATAGTTCATTAAACATAGCTTTGAATATTCTCATGTTGAAGCTGAGAGTTAGCTATGTAAACACATAATCAGTTTGATTTTAAATCAAGGACCAAAATAACAGAATGTTGTCATTGTCCAATACATTTCGACCTAACTTTATTCCCAAATCAGGTTTATGTGCTGTCAAGATCTTACAATGTTGATAAGTTCTTGAGTCAGCTATCTCAGACTAGAGGACTTCTAAATCTCATAACTCTTTTAATCTTGTTTAGTCAGTCCACTAAATCATTAACATACAAAGAATATGACATCTCAGAATAACTGAACACTAACCTGAGAGTTTCCAGTCTGCAGTGTGGACTCTTCAGTCCAGCCAACACCAGCTCCACTCCTGAATCCTGCAGGTTGTTGTTACTCAGGTCCAGCTCTCTCAGACTAGAGGACTGGGAGCTGAGAACTGAGGACAGAGCTTCACAGCTTCCCTCTGACAGGTTACAGCCACTCAACCTGAAGAGAAATCAACAATATATGAGAAAACAATTACAAACTGTGGTTGTTTTAATAAGGAAGATATCAGATTTAAAGTGAGAGTAAATCATTGTTTGTGATTCTGTGAGAATGACTGATTGGTATTTTTCTCTGTTGCAGAACCTCTCCAGTCAGTGAAGTTGCACTTGTTTGTAGTTCTTCTCATTGAGAGTGCAAGCAGATGGAAACAGCTGAGCATTTCTACATTTACCTATGACAGTCAGATTGGAAATGAGTCTCCTTTATATGCATCCAGCTCCATTAATAAAACCAAAGCAGCCATACGTACAAACTTACAATACGTTATTTTCTGTCACTAGGGGTTTCTCAATCAAAACAATGGATGTAAACAGACTCACGGATAGATTCATCCAATACAGTTTAATCCTTGTTACGTTTAGTAACATCTATTCATATAAATCTGATGAAATAGCTGCAGTTTCCCCCACATAATTACATTTTCTTGATTCGATTTGTATTGGTAGCTAATGTTAGTTAGCTAGTTGACCAGTTAGCAAAAAAGCAAGCTAACATTATTTAGCAGCCAACAACATCACAATATATGTGAACCAAGACATTATAATGTTGACAAGCTTCTAAGTAAGCTATCTCAGACTAGAGGACTTCTAAACCTCATTCTCTCTTAATCTTGTTTAGTCAGTCCACTAAATAATTAACATGCAAAGAAAAATAACATCTCAGAATAACTGAACACTAACCTGAGAGTTTCCAGTCTGCAGTGTGGACTCTTCAGTCCAGCCAACAGTTTCTTCACTCCTGAATCCTGCAGGTTGTTGTTACTCAGGTCCAGCTCTCTCAGACTAGAGGACTGGGAGCTGAGAACTGAGGACAGAGCTTCATAGCTTCTCTCTGACAGGTTACAGCCACTCAGCCTGAAGAGGAATCAGCAAAACATAAGAAAACAATTACAAACAATGGCTGTTTTAATAAGGGAGATATAGGATTTAAGGTGAGAGATGTAACCTCAGAGTAAAACATTGTTTGTGATTCTGTGAGAATGACTGATTGATATTTTGCTCTGCTGCAGAACCTCGCCAGTCAGTAAAGTTACACTTGTTTGTAGTCCTTTCTTATTGACAGTGGAAACAGATGCAAACAGGTGAGCATTTCCTCACTTACCTATGACTAATTGTCAGAGTGGAAATGAGTCTTCTTTATGTGTGCTCAGCGCCATTAATAAAACTGAATCAGCCATACGTACAACTGAAGTGGTCAAGTTGAATATTTTGTTCACCTTTTAAACTGGGGGAGGGGTTATGTGTCTTACTATGAAAGGTTTTTTCATTCAGTCATTCAGTTAGTGTTTCTAATATGACAATAAGTGAATAATATTGAGCACTGCTGATTCTGTCTTTATTGAATCAAAGATGTCTAGCAAAATATTGTGAACCAACACAATACACTGTTGACACGCTTCTGAGTTGCTTGAGG
>NC_048421.1:577440-581651 GCF_013103735.1 Etheostoma cragini | reverse complement strand
ATCTCTTCCAGGTGGGGTTTTAAAGATGTCTTCTCGTCTTATTATTGTTTCTGGTCTGTCTGGTTTCCTGGATGCTGTCTCAATCTGTCTGACCTCATGTTCTTCATTGACCTTTGCAGCCCCTCCTTCCATGAGGTAGATCTCTGTGAACATCTGATTCAGAAGGGTTGGGTTTCCTGCTTTAGCAATCCCCTCAAACATACACTGGAACGTCTTCTGCAGGTTAGATTTTAGTTTACGTTTACCAACTGCTGCAGGAGTTCCTGAATAAACACACAAAGTTCAATAAGTCAAAGAACATATATCAACATTTCTTCTGAGAATGAAAATACATTTTGAGCCATCTCTTGAGACATTAGTAAACATCGAATTCTTCCATCATGTCAAATCTTTAAGGGGTAATATATTTCACACTGTTCCTTAAGTTCTTCTAATAAGGTATGCAGGGGCGTAGCACAAAATTCTGGGCCGTGTAGAAAGGCATTTTCTTTGGGCCCCTCCCCACAGCTATTTATTCTAGCATCTTTTGCTCCACATCTCCCACAGCCATTGCCCGCGATGTACATTTATTAATATCAGGGAACATGCATGCCACACCCGCAGTTACCCGATAACTAGACCACCAACTACCGCTAACCTGACATAGCTCCACGACCTGCAGCAGGGTGCTCTGTACCACGCACTTTTCTGCGGAAACTTAACCACAACATAACGCTTAACTGGAGCACCACGAGTGGCGGAAACTTGCGATGAAATGAGAAAAGTATTCCGTTTACAGCCTGGAACACTATTTATGACCACGGTTCATTTTCTATATCACTGAAAGTTTCTAAAGTTTCTTCTTTGTAATTACCCTTAAATTGCAAAGCTTGCGGCTAAACTAATGTCTGACATCTACTTGACCAGCTGGTCTCAGACCAGTAGTTGGTAGCTATGTCTATTTTTGGGCTTGACAAAGGTACAGACAAGAGCCAATTAAGGTCCAGCCACCAACTGGAAGTCAACTATTAGCTTTGTTGGGATTTGCCCAATTTTACAGGCAGTTTCAAATTGTCAGATTTGCATAGACAAGACGTGTTAATGGGATTTTGAGGTACTATGTTTGCCTATTTTACCCACCAAACTGTCGTTATTCAACTATTTTGCATTCTATCACCCGTTTTAGAGAAATCCTCTTACTGCTCTGCAGACGGTCAGCCAGCTCCTCCTGCTTCATCCTCCTCAGGAAGTGCAGTGTGATCTTCAGAAATGCCTCTCTGCTGCTCCTCCTCTGCTCTTCATCCTCACCGTCCAACACCTCCTCATCTTCCCTCTGACTCTCTAAGGATTCTGGGTAATCTGGACTCAGAACCTTCAGGATCTTCTTCAGCTCGTTCTTCACAAAAGTGACGATGTCGTCCTCCAGCAGCTGGAACAGAAGATTATATGAATGACCAAATCAAAGTGAAATCATGGAAGCAAACATCATATCCATGTTGGACAGAATAGATGTAAAAGTAGTTGTTGTCCATGTACAGACCATAAAGATGGAGTCCAGGTGGGTTTGATGCTGCTGGGCAGACTGACCACTGGGACCCTCTGAGCTCTCCTGGTCCACTCTGTGGAGAAATCAGGAAGAATTAGCTCATATCATGTCTGTCCACACAGAGACACACACAAGGTAAAGGTCCATGAAGTGATGTTTGGATGTTAACGGTGAATCAGAGGACTAGTCCTGCTAGTCCTGCTGGGTATCAGTTTGAGATCCTCACCTTTGATCAACAGAGTGGCGTCCATCTTTGAAGTTATAAGGTTGACCCATAGACTCGTCACTCTTCATGGACACACAGCTGGGTTCAGGTTCTTCCAAATTCCTCCTGATAGAAACAAGATAAATTCTGCACTTGAACATGCTGCTGGGGAGGACCATGATGGTGGAATAGTAATGCTAATGTCAGATCAGGATCATATGTATGAGCACTTCCTGATGGCAGAACTAGATTGGTAGCCCTTGACAGTGTTGGAGCTACACAAGATTTGTCTAAACATGTTCTGATCCACGTGTGTTTCCATCAACGTTAGCTAATGTCAGCTCCCAAATGTCCCAAACATAGACATTAAGAGCATTGGTGGCCCGTTGGTCCAGGTCTTTAAACTATTAGCATCTTTCCTTGATATATATTCTGGACACCACGTTGCACTTGCTGCACTGAGTTTAGCTCTTATTGTTAGAAGCTTAATGACATTTTGTTGTAACAGTAATGGTCCTCTGTGCTATGAAATTAAAGTTATTAAGGTATTTCAGAAAAATTCTTTGTGAAATAATATCTAAATTAAAATGTTTGACTAAAATGCAGAACATTTTTTTTTAATTTCTGACATTTTGGACGTGTTACTGAACCTAATTTACGATCACATAATGACAACAATGGAAATGAGTCCTACATTTACTGTGTTTTTATCCTCGATTGGAGATGATGTCGTTCATGTGTAAGGCATTCTTGATACAATTACATTAATCAAATTAAAATAATACTA
This sequence comes from Etheostoma cragini, assembly GCF_013103735.1. Classification (NCBI taxonomy): domain Eukaryota; kingdom Metazoa; phylum Chordata; class Actinopteri; order Perciformes; family Percidae; genus Etheostoma; species Etheostoma cragini. The sequence goes on along the minus strand of NC_048421.1, from coordinate 579,134 downwards.
CCCACGTGTTGTCACATTTTTGTTTAAAATCAATAAGAAGCCTCTTTGAGTTGTCACTCTTGAAGGAAACACAGCTGGGTCCAGGTCCAGGTGTGGGTCCAGGTCCAGGTCCAGTTCCGTGCTGCTTCTCAGGGCTGAAACACAACACACACAGAGCTGTGAGTGTGAATGATGATGATGATGGTGGAGTGATCTGAGTGGTGGACAGTTAGAGATGGTCCTCTCACCTCTGAGCTTTGGTCTGGCTGTCCTGGTCCCCCCACAGAGGGGGTTTAGGGGGAGGGACCCCCTCCTCTCTGTCCTCACACTGACTCATAGCAGAGTCCACACCTTCATCTGGAGAGGAAACACTGAGAGCAGCAGTCCAATCATTCATCAGCACATCATCACTCATTCATCCCTCACATCATTTCTCCTTAAAAACCCAAATATCAGCAGCTGTCCTCTGATTGGCTGCTTCTCTCTGCATCATATCAGTGTCGGTTGAATCCTATTGGCTCGTTGGACTGTTGCTCAGACTAAAGAAGCCGTTAGAAAACATGATGAACTCTGGGAACTACTGAGGCCTTTTCTCATCACATGATCACACTTTCACTCAACACAGAGACCTGATCAACACATGGATCAATAGTGGTTTGTTATTGGACAGAGAAGATGCTGCTGGTTCTCATTGGTCAGTGGTGAGGACGAATCAGAGCAGAGGAAGCTGCCACCAGCTGCTCTACTTCTATCAGTCCACTAGATGGCCTCATGGAGCTGATTGGAGGATTTTACTGCTTCATGGGAATCAGAGGTGGATGTCACCAGAGAATGTCTAATAAAGGGAGAAGGTCCACTCTGGGGAAACTTCTGGATTCGTACAATGGGGCTTAATAGGGAGTGAGATAGGGAGTGAGATAGGGAGTGAGATAGGGAGTGAGATAGGGAGTGAGATAGGGAGTGAGATAGGGAGTGAACAAGCTCTCCGGAGACGGCTCTGATGTCACTTTGTGTGGCAGCCATCCTTGATCCTGATATTCGGATGAATCAAGAGAATGAAACCAGAGAAGCTGGAGGAGGTGTAGTTACTCACAGTGACCACTGGAGGTCCTCTCTTACTAATCTCTTCCTGTCTGATCCTCCCTCCCTCCATCTCTTTCTTCCTCCTCTCTCTCCACCTCCATCTCTTTATCCCTCCCTCGTGTAAACTGGTTTTTCTTCGTTCCACCACTGACAACTCACCTTTAGACTGTAATCTGATCTTTGGTTGTTTCTACAGCGAGAAAAGCCTAAAGGGGAAAAGTGGCTCCGACAGCTGAATTAATAAAAGATCTTCTACAATCTGCTGATTACTGTGCACCATGAAAAGAACACGTTCAAAACAGTTCCAATTCAATAACAATAAAATAAAAAATATTCTACAATAAAATACCACCAAACACACACACTGGTTGGAACAGCTCAACTACAAGTAATATTCTTTTCTTATTAGAAAACATGTAGAAAGGTGCAAGATAACACTAGATAGGAAGCTGTGTGGTGTTGAAATGGCCGCTGTCATTAAGGGGAGACACTACTTCAACATATCAACAGAAACCTTCCCCAGCTCAGTACTCACATTAACACATTAGGTTTGGACATGAAAATGAGCCGTTATCTAATGCTAACGTTTGGTGAATAACGGAGAAATCTACAGACACAAATGGACAAAGTGG
>NC_048421.1:573953-577340 GCF_013103735.1 Etheostoma cragini | reverse complement strand
AGGTTTAAAAGTAAAAAATAGAAATAGTGCTGTCAAACAATTAACGTTCAATCACTGTCATTTTTATCTATTCTAAATGTCCCTTGATTTCTTTTTGGTCCATTATTTTTCATTTTAATGTTAACAGGGAAAAGGGGATTGGCTTGCTTTGAGCAAATGTTTTTATTTTAATTACATTTTAAATTTTTGAGCATATTGTTGGCATATAGCCTACTCTATAGGGCTGGGGCATATGGTCAAAAAATAAAATCCCAGATTTAAAAAATAAATTTATTTGGTTCTATGTTAATTATTTGTTGCTGTGATATCTCCCGCCACCAGAGGTAGCCATGGCAACGTCTATTTGGCTGTGACAGAATAGAAAGCCTTTACTGTCATACACAGTCCAGTACCTAATCTCAACGAGACGGAAGCAAAACCTCCCACTTGAGCCTGGAACACCTGGAGAAGAACGCCCATGTGCGAATACGCTCCCTCCGGGACCGAGACACTCGCCCGCGCGTTAAAACAGCCCCTTTGATTCATAGTTTAATAATTTAAAAATAATACATAATAGCGACTCACCGGTGGTTGCATCTAGAATGTAACGAGTTACCGGTTAAGGAGGTGTTTCCCAGGTCCTTCTAGCCTCTACAGGGGATTCTCTATCAAGCCTGGAACTTCCAGCCTCTTCAGGGTCGCTGGGCTTTAAATCCACACCGTTACATCCAAGATTGATCCAGTTTATGTCCATAATTCATTGCGTTTTGGCTAATTTCTGCCTCTAGCTCGCTGCTCCATGTTTGCTCTCAGTTGTTTCTGGAAATGGAGGCACCAGCATGCCCATATATGGGAGATAAAGTCGCCCTCTTGTATGGAAGGCCAGAGGGGACAAAAAGGCTCACAAGCTGTAGGGAAGGCCAAGAGGCGCACATTTTTAGACACACAATTGCTTGTGTAGCATTGCTGTGGGTGTAATATCAATAAATATGACATTAAGTTATTGTTGGCATAAGTAAATGTCATGAGGGCAAAAGCTTTTGGACTTTCTTTGAAAAAATATATTTCTTTTGTTAACTGTATAAGTTATGGTTATTTCTTCTCAGTGACTTCCAAGACACAGAAGTGTTTTAGAGGTTTTTCTTATCTGTCTGTGATATCAATACATATCTGTGAGATTCATGTTCCTATTTATTTGTCTTTAAGGCCCTACAACCATTTTTAACATGCAAGTGACCTCACTGCAACCCAAATATTCTAATAACCCAGTTTGTCCTGAAGAAAATTATGTTCATATCTTGACTGTAGACAACAGGGTTGATGTTTTACAAGCTAACCCTTTTATATAAAATAAATCCAGACGGACAAACTGTAAAAATGGCCTAAGGGCTCAGAGGGTTAATAGAGCTGGGTGCACATAAAGGAGACTTCAACTCTGACAGTCATAAGTAAACTTACAGTCACTGAGAAGAACTACAAACTAGTCCAACTTCACTGACTGGCGAGGTTCTGCAACAGAGAAAAATAACAATCAGTCATTCTCACAGAATCACAATGTTTTACTCTGAGGTTACATCTCTCACCTTAAATCTGATATCTCCCTTTTTAAAACAACCACAGTTTGTCATTGTTTTCTCGTGTATTCCTGTTTCCTCTTCAGACTGAGTGGCTGTAACCTGTCAAAGAGAAGCTGTGAAGCTCTGTCTTCAGTTCTCAGCTCCCAGTCCTCTAGTCTAAGAGAGCTGGACCTGAGTAACAACAACCTGCAGGATTCAGGAGGGAAGAAGCTGTCAGCTGGACTGAAGAGTCCTCACTGCAGACTGGAAACTCTCAGGTTAGTGTTCAGTTATTCTGAGATGTAATTTTCATTGTATGCTAATTATTTTGTTGACTGACCAGATTAAAAGAGTAAATGAGGTTTAGAAGTCCTCTAGTCTGAGATAGCGGACTCAGGATCTTGTCAACATTGTAATGTCTTGGTTCACAGCACATAAACTTGACTTGGATATACAGTTAGGTCTAAATGTATTTGGACAGTGATAAAATGTTTTTTTATTTTGGCTCTGGATTTGAAATCAAACTGAGTATGTGTTTACATAGCTGACTCTCAGCTTCAACATGAGTATTCACAGCTATGTTGAAGGAACTATGCAGGAATTATGTTTGGACCCCATATTTAAGGGGACAAGTATTTGGACACGAGGCTGCATCTGTTTCTTTGTGTCTGCATTTATGAGTCAGGCATAGGTGGAAAGAGTATTAGAATATTATACTCAAGGAAAAGGTCCCCAGTTGGTGACGCGTTTTTGACAGCTGACGTTTGATGTAGGCGTCATGGCCGCTGCCGTTCAACAACAGATCCGGACCTGCTGGGTGTTGGATGGCGGAGCACGGTCGAAATTAGGAGTGAGGCGCTGTCTTCTATCTATAAGTTACCGGATCGTCTGTCTGTCTGTCTGTCTGTCTGTGTGTGTGCCTGCCTGCCTGTCTGTCTGTCTGTGTGTGTGTTATGCTCATATCTCTCGAGTCCGATGGATTTCAAACTTGACAGGTGTTTTGGTACGATTGCAATCTGTAATGGAATGGATTGAGCTTTCATTCTTATTTGAAGTCAAAATAGTTCAAACTAAATTAAGCATTGCGTTGACAATTTGCATTTTGAATTCTTAATTGCAAAAATGAATATTCAAACTGAATAAAATAATTGAAGGTGTAATTGATAATTGCAAAATACGCTGTCATTTTGAATGAAGACACAAACAATTTCCATATTTTAGATGTTCTGCATCGCATTTTGAGCGTCAATCAGAAAGTTAAAATTTGTCATCTTTATGGTAATGAGCTATGACGCGGTTCAGCGGCAAAACGTCAGCGACCAATCGGAATATAGAAGTCCTCCGCGCTGGCTGATCCCGGAGAAACATACGATGTGAACTTTGGTTCCTACCAAAACATTTGGCTTGTTGGAGATGAGCAGAATCGATCACCGGCGTTTAACGCCCGGTGCATGCTGGGTAGATTCTTTTTGTTTTTTTGTTTATGCCTTTGCAATAAATATTTTGCAATCTTTATTGCAAAAATATAAAACGAACATTAATGACATATAAAAGTATAAAATACAAACATAATAAACAAAACAGTACAATTTAGCCAGGGGAAGCTTAAAGGTCATTACAAAGACCAGGAGGAGTTACAGTTTAACGGCCTTCCTGTTGTTGGAGCCCAAAATCTGATTTATATAAAGTACAACTTCATGGAGCTAAAGTATAAAATTAGGTTTGTTAGAACTGGATTTCCATTTATGAATGTGAAACTTTGCCAAAAGGATTAATACATTTATAATAAAAAATATCTTTTTTTCGGCAAGGGGCCGCAGGTCTGAGACCAAGGGGCCGCAGGTCTGAGACC
>NC_048421.1:565659-573853 GCF_013103735.1 Etheostoma cragini | reverse complement strand
ACCTCCCAGTAACAGCGACCAGTCAGACCATCTCTACACAGCAGCTGAGGCCAGAAGTCAAACCTCTCTGGATGATCAGGATATGGCTGCTCCTCACTCACATATGTCACCTTCCTGTGGTTTTCCGATAGTTTAAGGTTTCTGTGTATTGTATTTGTGTCCAGTTCCAGTTCACAGACATCTGAATGAGAGAACAAGACACAATACAGCTGGAGTTAATAACATCATAAGGTAAATATCATTTAATTAACAGTATAAGTTTAATAACTGGTTTAAGAATTAAATAACATGCAAAGATCATAAAAGCTAAGTTTTTGCTTTAACCGTCAACAATTTATTATTATCAACTTATCCTGTACAGTGTCCAAAAGTGCATTCTTCACTAGGCTTTCAAACGTTTTCATGACAAGAGATGTAAGTGCCCCTGGTCTGAAGTCATTGAGGGTCCTAGGACTTTTTATCTTTGAAAGCTTCAACCATTGTTCCTGTGCCTAAGACTATGGACCATATGCAGCTGTAAGGACATCTGGAAGATGAAGCAGAAGATGTCTGCTAACTGGACAGCACAGTTCCTCAGAACCCGACCCCCAATCCCATCGGGACCTGGACTTGCCCCTTTGACCCCATGGAAGAGTTTTGAGACCATGAATTTATTAATGGGCACAATACTGTATTATTTATAGGATTACTATCAACATTTTTAAAACCAGACATCTCCTTGCTAAAATCATGGATGTTACAAATGTTATGAAAACATTCAATTCATTAGAAAAGTCAGGTCAGTTTTCCTATTCTGAGAAATAGAACAATATTTTGATTAAAAACCCCATCCTGGTTTTCACGCCCCTGTAGTTTAGTAGTAAAGGAACCATTCACACCTGTAAGGCTGCCGTACAAGGTGCTCAGATTCACACACCTGCACATCAGAAACACATTTACACACCGATGGTGCAGCCACCGCTGCCTTATTTCTCAGACATCTGAAGGATTAGTGTTTGTGTGCAGATCATTTAGATCAAGTTTAATGATGAGGCAGGTAGTCAGTAATGTTCTACTGAATAAAAACCATCAGCTGGGTATTTAGGGAGAAAGTAACACTTACATCTCATCAGATCACGCCTCTGCGCCCTGGAGGAAGAAACACAGTCAGAATGAATTTTCTATCCAACATGAGTCCTAACTGCTGTTAGACATGATGCAGGCCTCAGGTTGTCAGAGAGACAGACTCATCTCTGTTAAATGGCCACTGGTATCTCAGAGGACTGGGAAGATAATGTTGAAATAAGAGACAGACATCACTGATCTGCTCTGGTTTCATTAATGTCCTCCCACATGATAAAACTATGTGAACTATGCACAGAGACATTCCTGCTCATCACATTACACATTACAGTAATCTGAAACATCACGGGGTGCCTGGCAACAGCAGTAAACCAGTTCATTAACAAGGTGGAAATACTTTTAAGTTTACCCAATGATGGCGCTAGACAGAAAGTCAGAATTACTACAATTAATCACATGGAGAACATTAATGTCTGAACCACATTTTGGCGATTAGTTTAGCTGCAGTAGCAAGTTGACATACAGTACACAAAGACCCCGATTAAAAAAACGGATGAGACCAAACGGGTAAAGGAATACCACAATCCTAAAAGTTTAGGTTCCAGTGTGCCTTATGTGCCAACGTTACCTATTCTTTACAGAGTTAAGCGGGCAGCATCTTAAATTCTGCATGCAGGGGTGAGAACTATCAGACATGATGGATTCTGCCTTTTTAAGACATGTCTATTGTACAGATCAGTTGGTTTCATCTGCTGAATCCCAGTGATTATGCTGCTTTATTTATTGCTAATGTGTTTCTGTTTTAAACTAAGAGAAGCATACCAGCAAATACATAAAGTAAAGACAGACCCAAAAGATTTGTAAAACAAGGTCACCAGGGATCTGTCCACTTGAAAGTCAGCTAGCTTTCTCAGACAGGAGCGGTTGCTGACTCTTCTTCCTCAGCACGTCTGTTCAGTTCAAAGGTCAACTTATTAACAATGATAAAGCTTTTACTTAAAGCTAAAAGTGTAAACCTGCTGTTGATGCCAGAGGAACACTCAGAGGATGGATGGATCCTCTAGAGAATAAACGTCAGAACGAGATATGATCTTAACACATTTAGTAGTTGTTGAGGTATTTGAGACTGGAACAAAGCGGTGGACCGATATAACTATCTCTAGAGCCATGCTGCTAACAGGACTACAATATGAATGATAGTTTTATGATTCCATTCAAAACTTCTGTGATTCCTAACTCAGGCCTATTCTCTCCTCTGAACAGAAACAAGAAGTTCTTCAGCTGAAGGACAAGAATTAGAGGCCCCTGCAGAGTTTGAGCTCTTGTGTGTCCATACCTGACAGGGTCCACAGCAAGCAGCTTCAGTCTTCCCAGGTTCTGTTGGATCCCCTCCACTGGAAGATGAAGAAGTCATATTGTATTAATCCGAGGATAAATTACATGTTTCAATCTGTTATTTAAACATTGCACACGCTGGCCGAGTTCACACACATGCAAACAGGACATCATTGGTGGACTGATGTTTTGAAGCCTTGAGTTTGACAATTTTGGCCGTTGCCATCTTGGTTATCTGCAACCAGATGTGATGATTTTATACTGTACGTCAGAACAGATATGTTCTAAACCTAACTTAGGCTAAAGTCAAAGTGAACAGCTGTTCATATAGTAAATTAAAACACATATTTCCCCTGCATTTTACATGTGTTCCATTGTTCCTGTAAATGAGAGAAACAGCTGATGGAAGTTATGCAAATAGATCATGATCTATTTGCATAGTGATAGATCATGATCTATTTGCATAGTTGCGAACACACTCAGCTGTTGAGGTTCTTTCAGTCGCATGACCATGATCATCTGTTTTTATACTTTATACAGCAGGTTACAGTAAGTTAGTGTTAGTGTACTTTGAAAGCAAATATTAACCGAAGTCAAATTACTGGTTTGTTTACGCAAACTGGATTCTCCATCCATCTTCCTCTGCTTATTGGGTTGTGTAGGGAGCAACTCCAGCAAATGATCCCAAACTTTTCTTTCCCGAGCCACATTAACCAGCTCAGACTGGGGGATCGAGGTGTTCCCAGGCAAGGTTGGAGATATAAACCTCCACCTTGTCCTGGGTCTTCCGAGGCCTCCTCCCACCTGGACAGAGCCTGGGAGGCGCTGAGGAGGCATCCTTACCAGATGCCCGAACCACCTCAACTGGCTCCTTTCGACTCAGAGCTCCTCTGAGGACTGAGCTTCTCACCCTATCTCTAAGGGAGACCCAGCCTACCCTCCTGAGGAAACCCATTTTGGGCGCTTGTACCCTGGATGTCGTTCTTTCGGTCATGACCCAACCTTCATAACCACAGGTGAGGGTAGGAATGAACACTGACCGGTAGATCGAGAGCTTTGCCTTCTGGCTCAGCTCTTTTAGTCACAACGGTGCAATAAACTGAATGTAATACCGCACCTGCTGCTCTTAGTATCCGACCAATCTCACACTCCATGGTCCCCTCACTCACGAAAAAGAACCGAAGGAATTTAAAATCCTTCACCGCCTGAAGAAGGCACTAGATCGTTTCCTGCTGATAACCATTTAGTGGTGCTGATCCTCATCCCTGCCACTTCACTCTGCTGCGAACCAATCCAGTGAGTTCTGAAGGTCACAGACCGATGACGCCATCAGGACCACATCATCTGCAAAAAGCAACAATGAGATCCCCAGCCCACCGAACTTAAACCTCTCCCCATCCTTACTACGCGTGTCAACAAAGACAGCCCTTCCACACCCAGAGCTTTCAGCATTTCTGGATGGATCTCATCAATCCCTTGGGCTTTGCCACTGTCAAGATGTTTGACTACCTCAGCGACCTCCACCCGGGTAATTGACGAGAATCCCCCATCATCCTCCAACTCTGCCTCCACCATAGAGGGTGTGTCAGCTGGATTTAGGAGTTCCTCAAAGTGCTCCTTCCACCGCTCTATTACCTCCCCAGTTGAGGTCAACAGTGTCCCATCTTTACTGTATACAGCGTGGATGATTCCTCACTTCCTCCTCCTGAGGTGGCGAATGGTTTTACAGAAGCCCCTTGCTGCTGACCAAATGTCCTTCTCCCACACCCGCTGTTTTGCTTCTATCACAGCGGAGGCTGCAGCCCTTCGGTACCTTGCAGTTGCCTCCCACGGCTTTCCTGACCACCGGTGTCCAGGGTGTTTGTGGGTTACCGCCCCTTTAGGCACCTATGACCACAGCTTCAGTGATGGAAACTCTGAACATTATCCACTCATGTTCAATGCCCCCAGCCTCCACAGGGATGCACGAAAAGCTCCGGAGGTGTGAGTTGAAATTCTGTCGGACAGGGGCCTCCTCCGGACGTTCCCAATTTACTCGCACTACCCGTTTGGACTTACCAGGTCTGTCCAGAGTCTTCCTCCACTCCCTGACCCAACTAACCACCAGATGGTGATCTGTTGACAGCTCTGCCAAGAACAGAACTACTCTAGTTTAGATCCGGGATGCCGTTCCTCCCAATCACGCCTTTTCCATGCAGAAAGTTGAATTTGATTTAACTCTATGGTAATGAGCTATGACGCGGTCCAGCGGCAAATGACCAGCAACCAATCAGAATATAGATGTCCTTCACGCTGGCTAATCTTGGAGAAAATACGATGTGACTGTCTTGCGATGTCAGAGCTCCCAAAGCACCTCCATAAGCTGTTGCAAGTGTCCTTGACGAGGCAGCCAGAGCTTCCTTTGCAGCTCAAGTGGGCGGCGGTGTGTATGTACAGATATGTCATAACGCCAGATGATTAAACAGTAAACTTAGTGTGAGACAGGTTCAAAGGTCTGGACCAAGGCAACATTATTCTATAAATACAGACTTGCAGCCTCAGCAACTGGATTCCTCTGAACCTTCTTTCCTGCTGCCATGCCTTTTCCTTCCTTTTGCTTCTGGAAAGAGAAAGAACCAGTTACACAATGATAAAAACAATCATTCACAGATATCTTCCTAAGTTTTCTCTTAAATATTGTGATGGCCGCACTAGCAGCCACACATGGCAACAACTCATGTTCCGGGGGAGTCGCCGTTGGAGGTCGTTGGTGGAAAGACAAAAGGACCTCCAATTGATTGGAAGCTGTTTAAATGGGGGAAAGGATAATTGGATTGCACCATGTTTCCCCATATGATGGGGGTGGTAGAGGATTTTACTGTTGAGTTGTTCTTTTCTTTGTTAGTTATAGTTATAGTTGGTTATGATTATTTGGTCAATTTATCCTTTGCTTATATTAGGTAGTATTGGGTTAAGATAAGTTGTAGTCATTGTGGTTTGGTTATTTATGGTGTTAGTCTATTCCCCCCTTTGTGTCAGAATGGCCTTGTCAGCCATTATGTTTCCCCCAGGTCTCAGTGTGGAGGTCTGTTTGATTATGTTACCTGAGTTAAAGTTCTGTTAAGTTGACCTCTTTTATGGGCCCAGGACTTGAAAATTTGTTTGTTTTGTTTTTGTAAATAAAAACTTGTATTATTTTGAAAATTTACCTAGTGACTCCTCGTGCCTGCTAGCTTTGTCCCCTCACATATGGTGGCAGTGGTGCGATAAGCCAGTTGAGGAGTACAAGGTTGTTTTATTTGTTTTTTTTGTATTCCCCGCTATTTTTTTTTTTTTTACATTTTTGTGTTGCATGCCAGGAGCGAGAGTGACGAGAGGCGGCCAGCTGGAGAATAAAAAGATTGAGTCAACCCATACAGAGAGAGGACATCGGGTGGACGGTGAGGATGTAATGGAAGGTGAAGCATTAAATGGAGCATCAAGCGCTGAGGATGAAGATGGCAGAGAAACAACGCTGAGTGACCTTGCAGGGATCATGCAGGCATTTATGGGTCAACAGGAGGCCCGGGAAGCAAGACAGAGATGAAGCAAACCGTCATGAGTACCAGTTCAAAGCATTACAGCATCAGTTTCGTCTTCTGCAGCAGGAGATGGAGGTTCGTACATCTCCAGTACCAGAGCCTGCTTCCACAGTGCTAGAGCGTTTTGAGGACTATGAACTGACTGAATCATCCAAAGGCTCAAACCTCACCATCTACAGAGTCGATCCACCCCAATATATCTTCAGCAGGTCAGTCTCGACCACTTCATGAGCCTAGACTTGAAAAATTAACAGAAAATGATGATGTTGAACATTTTCTAATCACCTTTGAGAGAATTGCAGCAGCATGTCGGTGGCCAAAAGTGGATTAGGTTTTTCGCCTCCTCCCACTGCTGACTGGTAAGGCCAGAGGAGCATATGTGCATATGGATGTTGATGATGCTCATGATTAAGATAAAGTAAAAACAGCTATTTTGAAAAAATATATTAACCCTGAGACCTACAGGCAAAGGTTCAGATCTCTCCATGTGGAACCTGAGGAGAGCCCTAAGGAGCTGTATGTGAGGCTTAAGGAGCTGTATGTCAAATGGATCCAACAGCAAGGTAAAACACTTGATGAAATTAGTGAGATCCTGATTATGGAACAATACTTGAGAATGCTGTCCCCTGAGCTTCAGGTTTGGGTAAAGGAGCACGGGCCGAAATCTGCTGGTGAAGCTGCCACACTAGCCGACGTCTTTGTTGCTGCCCGGGAAAAAGGCCAGCCATGGAGCAGTATGGGTGGTAAGGATGGCCACAGACTCATACCCCCTCAGTACCAACAGAGGTCGGCGCCAGGAGTGGGTAAGCCTCCCATGAGGGGGAGCCAATATGCACCACCTAGAACTCCTAACAGAACGCCCACTTGCTACTTGTGTGGACAGGAAGGTCATGTTAAACTAATGTGCCCAAAGAATCCAGCTAAGCTGACCCAGATGTGTTTTGTTCCACGCCAGAGTGTTAATCCTGAGCCCAAAAGTAATCACACAATGAAAACGGCTTGGGTTAAAATCAAGGGGGAAAACCTCAAAGCCCTGATTGATACTGGCAGCACGCAGACCCTTGTACGGAGGAAATATGTACCAGCTAATGCAATTTGTACCCTGGAGACTGTCCCTATCTGCTGTGTACATGGGGATGAGAAGCATTATCCCACTGCCGATATTTATCTGGAGATAGAGGGTCAGACATATCTATTAAATGTGGGAGTTGCAGATCATTTACCCTTTCCTGTAATTTTGGGTGAAGATTTGCCAGTACTGTATGACTTGATAAAGCCAGTGAAAAAGTGTAATGTTGTCACTAGAGCACAAGCTAAGCAGGAGGATGCAGATCCCATAACCCTCAGTGCCTTGCCCTTCTATAATGCAGAGTTTGAAACATGTCCCGGGAAAGCTCACAAGACTCTTAGCCAAAGGAGGCAAGACGAATTTCAGGGCACGACCATACAATCACCGGCTGAGGCTACCCCAGACATGCCCCTGGGTTTTCAAATACCTACTGATATAATGCAAATGCAGGAAAATGATCCAACTTTGTCTACCCTTTTGCAGAGAGTACAAGGAAGAAAGAAGGAGACTAACACTAACGGTGAGCTAAAGGAGTATGTCCTGCAGAACGGTGTTCTTTACCATCAGAATGGTCAGGTGAAGCGGCTAGTGGTCCCACAGGTGGCCCGAGAAATGGTACTTACCTTGGGTCACTCCATTCCCTGGGCAGGCCACTTGGGGAAACATAAGACAATTGCTCGTATTAAGCGTAATTTCTCCTGGCCAGGTTTGCAAACCGACGTAGCCCAGTTCTGCCAAAGCTGCTTTCAGTGCCAAAAAACATCAATGAAAAGCCCTTCCAAAGCTCCACTTCAACCTCTCCCAGTGGTAAGTATCCCTTTTGAGCGTCTTGGGATGGACATTGTGGGTCCGGTGGAGAAGAGCAAAACAGGAAACCCCTTCATGCTGGTAGTAACCGACTGTGCAACCAAATATCCAGAAGTCTTCCCATTGAAATCAGTTAAAGCAAAAACTGTGGCTTTTTCCTTGGTGCAATTTTTCTCAACAGTTGGTTTCCCTTGTGAAATTTTAACAGACCAAGGAACTAATTTCATGTCTAAACTTTTGAAACAGGTTTACCAACTTCTTGGCATAACGAGTGCGCCCTACGCCCTACCACCCGCAAACAGATGGGCTGACAGAGCGGTTTAATCAGACACTTAAGCAAATGCTCCGTAAGTTTGTGAAT
>NC_048421.1:556906-565559 GCF_013103735.1 Etheostoma cragini | reverse complement strand
TCCTTCTGCAGGGACCGCATGGTGACCAGCATCCAGTGGCTTTCATCAGCTGCAAGCTATTCCCCAGAGAGATGCGATACTCAACGGTGGAGAAAGAAGCTCTGGCAATCAAGTGGGCCCTCGACTCCCTTAAATACTACCTACTGGGCAGGGAGTTCACATTACAGACTGATCACAAGGCCCTCCAGTGGTTGCAGCGAATGAGGGATACTAATGGCCGTGTCACCAGATGGTATCTGGCCATGCAACCCTTTCGCTTTACAGTAGAGCACATTCCCGGCAGACTCAATGTGACAGCAGACTACCTCTCTCGCTGCCACAGCGAGAGTTTTGAAGGAGAGGAGTATGTGATGGCCGCACTAGCAGCCACACATGGCAACAACTCATGTTCCGGGGGAGTTGCCGTTGGAGGTCATTGGTGGAAAGACAAGACTCCAGCATGGTGGAAAGACTCCAGCATGGCAGCTGGAGTGATCGCGTCTCCAGTTATTTATTATATGATGGTTCGATGCTCTCATACCTGTAGCTATCACAGGCTCTTTTAGGTTTGTACGATGCTTTAAAAGCCTCTGGTGGCATGTATGATATCGTCCCTCCTACTGGTCCACTGTCCTTGGAAACCTGCGTGACGCTGCAGGAAATCCGGGCAAGGCCAAAATCAGTAAGCTGCAGAGAGAATTAGCAAAGAGAGGAAGAGGTTCTTCATTTGAACGGGTGTGCAGAAGACAGACATGAAACCAGCTATGAACATGAAGTCTTAATGAATGTTCATGACTGTTGTAATTAAGCTTTAATATGTAACATTTTGATATTAATGAACATCCGTTACATTCAACGCATTGCCAAATGAGTTGCTAGAAAGCTAATTAAGACCATCAGCTCCACACAACTCTCTCTGTGGGTTGGTTTCCACATTGGTCTTCATGAGACTGTTGGGGTTAGACAAAGACCTTGACAAACAGGTAGTGCGGGTAAACTGGGAAAGTCTGAGAAGGACCCTGTTTGAGAGATCTTTAAGTCCCACCTCCAGCGAACCTTTCTGGCTTCCCTGAAGGTCGAGGCTTCCATTGCTGAAGCTGTAGCGGGGAGCTTTGGTCTCAAGGTCTTAGGATTCTCAGATTGAAGAGAAACAATGCTCATTTGGTCTCCATGTGCTTTGTTGATTTGGAGAAGACGTATGACCAGATCTCCCGGGAGATACTGTTGGAGGTGCTGCCGAAGTATAGGGTGGGGGATATCCAATCCAACATGTATATCCAAAGGTTGTGCTGGTTCTTGGGTTGCTCCTTTTCACCAATCCTGTTGGTGATATTCAAGGATATCAAGATGTAGTCGTGAGGGGGAGGGGTTGCAGTTAGGTGAGCTGGAGATCGTTTTTTGCAGATAATGTGGTCCTGATGACATCTGTCTGTGATTTCCAACACTCACTGGATCTACACCAATGGAGCTAGGTTGATGCGTAGAGACCCTGTGATGCCGAGTCCATGTGTAGAGACCCTGGTGATGCTGACTCCATGTGTAGAGACCCTGGTGATGCCGAGTCTATGTGTAGAGACCCTGGTGATGCCAAGTTCATGTGTAGAGACCCTGGTGATGCTGACTCCATGTGTAGAGACCCTGGTGATGCCGAGTCCATGTGTAGAGACCCTGGTGATGCCAAGTTCATGTGTAGAGACCCTGGTGATGCCAAGTTAATGTGTAGAGACCCTGGTGATACTTGGAGCAACGTCTCATTTTGATGCCATCATAGTAGCACCCCTAGCTCTCCCATTCAAAAGGCCATTTGACCCAAAAACGAGAATACGGTCCATCTTAAAAGCATTTCCATCGCCACTATTTCCTACTGTATATTATCAAGCTGCAACATGTAAGGGAAACCCATGTCTGTATCTTTTGGGTTCACAATATGTTTTTCAGGCTCCATTTAATCTCCAGACTAAATGGAGCCTGAAAACTGTGCAAACTATGGTAAAAGTATAAAGTAAGCATGAGGCCCGGCCTCCTCTCAAAGCCTGGGACTCACCTTGGCATTGAGAGAGTCGTCCAGCAGCACGTTTTGGGGCTTCAGGTCCTGGTGGAGCACGGGTCGGGGCAGAGTGTGGAGGAAGTACCCAGAGCCACTTGGTGAGCCAGTCTGAAGACCAGGCCAGGGAGGAGTTCCCCTCAATGCTTCCTGTAAGATGGTTTCAGATCCACAAAGTGGATAATAGTGGAGACAGTGAGCTACACCTACACCACCATTCAAAGGTTTGGAATATAATGTTATTTTTATGTTTTTTCTTTAATAATGACTTTTAAAATAAACAGTATAACTTAGACAACAAATGTATTATGTATTTATTCTATGCTTACATATTTATTGATAATGCAAGTATTTAACTTGTAGCATAAGTATTTTTTACAGAGTATTCCTACCCTAAGTAAAATATATAAGTAGTTGTTCCACCCCTGGTCACCTGTAGGGAGGCCAATGATCCTCTCTCCATGAGATCCATGACCACACCAAGCCGTCTTGACCCGCCAGAGGGCGTCTGACCCTTGAAGATCCCTCGGACGGCCATGACATACGGGCTGGTGGCTTGAAGCATCATCTTGATCTCATGCAGCAAAGACTCCTCGGTCCTGTGTGTGTTTCTTTGCATTATGAGTAATTCACAAAACTTGATGTAGATAAACAGAAAATCCTTGGTAAGCACTTACCCCTCGCCCTGAAGAAGCAGTTTAATGGCCACGTCATAGCCCCACTGCTTATGCCTGGCTTTGTAGATTTGTCCAAAACCCCCAGAACCAATCAGCTCCCAGTCCCCGAGGCTGGAGTCTTCAACATACTGTTCCATAGTTCACTGAAAGAACAAATTATTGGTGTTATCAACCCGAGTCCAGGTTGGACTAGGGATCCTAGGTTGTTCGATGCCTTGCACATTTACTTACTTTTAGTCATAAAATGACTCCTACATAAATGTGTTAGATCTACACATTGCGTGTGAATCATGTGTACACCAGATTAACACAGAAAACTCTCAAGTGTGTAAATGGTTTCCTTTATTATAAAAAATAAAAAGCCAATATACATGAATTAGGCATTTCTTCAAGATTTCATATTAAACCCTTATTAAAAACAATTTTTTCTAACCTTAACAGGCGTTACACTAATTTGTAATACTATGTAATACTATTTATGTGTATGTATCAGTACAAAAACTCTTGTTTTTAAAAGTAAATCAATAGAAGCACCTACAAAATCTTATACCCCGGATTGAGATAGAGCTCTTCAGTGCTAACATTTGACATCATGTCCAGAGATCGAACATCTGCAACATCTAAATCAATGTTTCCCAAACTTAGGGTCAGGACCCAAAATGGGTCACAGACCCGTTTTATTGGGTCGCCAATTGGCAGAGAAAAGACTAAAGGCTCAGCATGACCTCAGAATGGGGCACTTTCAAAAACCAAAGCTAGACTAGATCAGCTGGTTGATATCTTCAACCAGCCACACACATCTCATTAAATTCAAGTCAGCGTTTGTTCCGTCTTTTGTCCACAGTTTAAAAATGTAGATGTTACAATGATTCATAGTCTATTTTGTAAATTTGGGTCTCGGGAGACACCAAATGTCTCTTTTGGGTCTTGAGCTGAAAAAGGTTGGGAACCATTGATCTAAAGTGATCCTTTGAAAGTCTTTAGTTTTTTTGCACAACATATGCATAGAAATGCTCATCAAAGTACTTCAAGTACTCTCTTAAGAAATACTTCTCCCTGTGGTAAAACATGAGTGATCTCTCCAATAAGTGCTCCCTGTAAAGCTGTATCTTTAGTGGCAGCACCGACCCGGTCCTGTACGTGTGCGTAGGGCTGATTTAAGTCCCTCCAGTATAACATCAGCCTAATTTAAAGCACCGCTGTTCACAGGAAAGGCATTGTCGACACTGTATATTTCACAAAGTGGGTCACCGCACTTGAAATTGTACCATTTGTTGAACCCGATGTTTATAAGCAAAAAAAATTTTTGAAGTTGCATATGACGTGCGCTTGCCTTTTCATTGGATTCTGCTTTGCCTCAAATCTCATACACCACAATTGAGAAAGTGGTCCAAACAAAGCATTCTTGGATAGTGTACCATAAAATAGTGCTTTGGAATTAATTCTGGCAAAACATCTTCTTGTAAAGTGTATGGTGATTTATGATGAGCTGTTTAAGAAACACAGCAAGCCCAACACTGACAGGTGCAAAGACAATGCTGCAGATTCCCTCAACAAAATGAACAGATGCTAAAACTGGTCTTCCTTATTAATGAAATCTCCCACTAAAAATGGTAAAACTTGCAAGAGACGCCACATTTGGGAGGCCGTTTGACTGACAGCATTTACAGAAGATCTCAACTATGCAACCATAGTCAGAAGCAGCAATCATCATAAAGGAAGTAGCGCAACAGCAGCTTCACTTCTAAAGGAGCCACACCCTCCAGTACATCAGGCATTATGTCCACACATGTATTTTCTGTTACATGTAAATATTGCAGACTGTTCAAACAAGGGGTCCCTTTAACACCAGTTGAGCTTGAATGGCAGAACCTTACATGTTGCTCAGTGTATTTCCTGATCATCGATCACACAAAACTGGCAACATTTGGTTGCAGAAAAGCTTTCCACATGCCGCACAATGAATGTACTGCCCAATTATCTGCTGTCAGAATTGAAAGTGTTTCGACAGCTTTTGAGTTTGTCCATTAACTTCAACTCCTATACCAGAGTTTAAGGTCTCTGATGTCCTCAAGAAGTGGCTCTAGTATCTTACCCAGCCAATATGTCTACTTGTCAATTGAATTAAATACCACAAGTGAATGTGAGCAAGGGATGAATTGGAATCTGGGGTAAATTCCATTGAGTGAAGTAAACAGCACCCATTTTATGGATTTTAGTTTTGAGCTCAGGGGATTTGTTGTCTCATAATAATACAACTGAATTTGCAGAGATTCTGGATCCAGTTGACAGTGGTTATTTGTAAAAAACGTTTATACAGTACTTTTATTTGTTAAACAAATGCTTGGGCCTGTAAAAAGGTTTGCTCTTTGGTTTCAATGTGTTACGGAGTATTTCATTGTATAAGAGTTGTAAAAAAAAAAAAAATGTTACTACTTCACCGATTTCGCCTAACACGGGTTCTTTTTGGAACATAACCCCCGTGACAAAATGAGGGTTCACTGTAATCATATTCAAAAGAGGTGGCTATGTCATCAAACATTTGTTTGGCACTTAACAGTCCCATTAGTAGTAGCACAAGTTCACGGTCACGTGTTACATCCGTATTATTGAACACTGATGAAACAGAATTTTGTAACGTAGCGTCAGATGTTTCCACAAGTTCTTTAACCAAAGTTACAGTTCTTGTTACATCCATTAGTATTACATTTGATCCAGAGTACATTTTTACCATAAATGAGGCTGCACTTTCATTTTAAGAAGTTTAAAACCTTCAGAAGGATCAGTTGTTTTCCTCTAGTGTTGTGTAGATGGTCCCTGTGGAGTCAGTAGATGTTGGGAAGGTCTGAAGAGAAGGCTCAACAACTGTGGTACTTGGTATTTTGTGCTCTCTAGAAAGGTGCTTGGTAAATTAATCAATGCTGTGCTAAGTCCTTGGACAACATCTTAGCTTCAACTAAGTCTAATCCCTCTGACAACGCATGTATTTCACAAAGGTGGCACTTTTTTTATCTGTGTGAATCTTGGACAACTGGACATCTTGGACAACTGTACATTTTGGTGTGTGATAGCCGCACTCGCAGCCACACATGGCAACAACTCACGGTGGTAACTCTTGTTTTTTGGTTTGAGCACATTATACACAAAAAAACACCTGGACACATATTTCAGTTCTACAAACTGTTTTTTAGTTATTTGACTTGGTTTCTTTTGGGTGACATATTTAACTTTGTCAATTTAGCACATTTAAGGTTCATTATCTTTAAGTTTCATTCTGTGAAAAGAATACCTTTTCTTTTTGAGACGCCAGGTCCTGGGGACTTGCTGCTGGGGGTCGGCTGAAAGGCAAAAGGGCCTCCAACACATTCAAAGCTGTTTAAATGGGGAAGGGATAATTGGACTGCACCATGTTTCCCCATATCATGGGGGTGGCAGAGCATTTTCATTTTACTGTTGAGTTGTGTTCTTTTCATTGCTAGTTATACTTATAGATATGATTATTTGAATACCTTATCCTTCCAAATTAGGTAGCATTGGTTTAATATAGGTTGTAGTTACTGTGGTTTGGCTCTTTAATGTGTTTGTCTACCCCCCTTTGGGTCAGAATGACCTGATCAGCCACCAGATCAGCTTTTCCCATGTCTCAGTCTGGGGTAGGTCTGCTTAGTTTGTGTAGGTCTTCTTGGTTATGTTACCTGAGTGAAGGTCTGCTTAGTTGACCTCTTTTATGGTCCCAGGATTTTCTGTTTTTTGAAAAACTTTTTGTAAATAAAAACCTAAATCTTTCTGAAAATGAACCTCGGCTCCTCGTGCCTGCCATGAAAAGCAATAACTTTAAAAAAATGCAATTTCTTAGTTGTATTATCAAATTTAAACTGCTTCCAATTGTTTTATCATCTTTATTCATATTATCAGAAATTACAAAACAACTTGCAACTCATCATCAAAAACTGGAAGCGTTGCATTCTGGATGCTGTAGTTTCTGTGTGTGACCTGCAGGGGGCAATGTGGAATTACATTTCTGAAACATCTCCTGGACCAAGGAAATGAAGTTAAATATTTCATTAACATGTTTTTTGTCTTTGCATTTTTTTCCATTTAGAGTCAGTTTGAAAACAATTTAAATGATTGATGATTAGAATCAAAACAACCTCCACTTGCCCACAAAAATCACTATGTTTGAGTGTTCTTATTAGCACCATTTTCTCATTGCTACACCTTGCTTTTACCTCGGCCTAAAATATATTTTCATCTGAAAACTTATCATTTTCCCTTTCATCTTTAATAACCCTTATCTAAACTCTTTTGTCACATTTACTCCTTCATTGCCTTAACAAAAAACGTCCCGGGGGAATCATCAGAACACAGCATCATGTCTTGAGGCACTCTGTAAACCTCCAGCCTGATCAGGGTGTAGCCGTTCTCCTTCAGACTAGCACAGACCTGGGCCGCATTCACTGGGACCGTAGGGATCTTTACCCCAGGCCCCGCCATGTAGTAAGTCATTCCCAGAGTTCCTATGAGCAGAAGGTGGCCACCGGGCCGCAGGAGCCTCCCAATGTGGCCCAGGGCCCTGGTGAAGGCAGCCAGGTCAGGACTGGCACTCTCCAGACAGTAGGCGGACACGAGACAGTCGGCCCCGGCTGAAGGAAGGACGTCCAGGGCCAGAGGCTGAGGGGAGTGCACGTCAATGTGGACGATGTCCACGATGGTCTGA
This sequence comes from Etheostoma cragini, assembly GCF_013103735.1. Lineage (NCBI taxonomy): Eukaryota > Metazoa > Chordata > Actinopteri > Perciformes > Percidae > Etheostoma > Etheostoma cragini. The sequence goes on along the minus strand of NC_048421.1, from coordinate 558,142 downwards.
CGTAGCCTGGCAGCCTTCTCTGTCCATGCCGATGGCCTGTTAAAGACAAGGAATCACCAAATTAGATAAAAACAGCAAGTGTAAATGCACACATAATCTCTCTGCACTAGTTATGTATTCCTACTGTGTGCTGACTCAGAAGCACTTTATGTTGCATAATATGGATTTGGGTGTCTGTTAGCTATGGGCATAGCTCTAGGGAAGACACTGAAGGTCTGTCGGTCACTCAGTCCACCACTTTGGTACTGATGGAAATATCTTAGCAAGCTTTGCCATGGAATTAGCACCAGGTCAGAAATCTAAATGTGTTCATAACTTACTGCTTTATGACCAAATACTTACAAAACTAATGCTATTGTCATCAGCCTCAGCTGTACTTTGCACTTTTATTATTAGTAGTAAGTGATAACTGAGTTAGGGATCTGATCGTACGGTCGTCCCTCCAGCTTGCAGACGTGTTGCAGGAATGGGGTCCAGTCCATGCTGGAGCCCCCCTTGTCCTGGAGCCAGGTCCTCAGCTCCTGTCTGTTGACCTCCAGGAAATCTGTGAGGAGCACCTTGTTGAAAACCTCACAGCCGCTCATCACCTGGTACAAGCTGGGACCCGAACCCACGTCCACCAGCAGCTCACCACGCACATCGCCTGGAAATGTAAGAGATAGAGAAAGCAGTCGCCAAACAGCTATGTGACTTTCTGCATAGCAACAGCTTATTTGAGGATTTTCAGTCAGGATTTAGAGTTCATCATAGCACAGAGACAGCACTTGTGAAAATTACTAATGATCTCCTAATTGCATCAGACAAAGGACTTATCTCTGTACTTGTGTTATTAGATCTTAGTGCTGCATTTGATACCATTGGCCATCATATCTTATTAAAGACATTGGAACATTTAATTGGCATTAAAGGGACTGCTCTAAGCTGGTTTAAGTCTTATTTATCAGATCGATCTCAGTTTGTTCATGTTAACGATGAATCCTCTGTGCACGCCAAAGTTAGTCATGGAGTCCCACAAGGATCTGTGCTCGGTCCAATCCTGTTCACTTTATATATGCTTCCTTTAGGCAGTATTATCAGGAAGCACTCCATAAACTTTCATTGTTATGCAGATGATACTCAATTATATCTATCAATCAAGCCGGATGAAACCAATCAGTTAACTTCAAACGTGCCTTCAGGATATTAAAACCTGGATGACCTGTAATTTTCTAATGTTAAACTCAGATAAAACTGAAG
>NC_048421.1:554599-556806 GCF_013103735.1 Etheostoma cragini | reverse complement strand
GAACCAGGAAAAGAGATCACATCTCTCCTGTTTAAGCTTCTCTACATTGGCTTCCTGTAAAATCTAGAATAGAATTTAAAATCCTTCTTCTCACCTGCAAAGCTCTTCATGGTCAGGCACCATCTTATCTTAAAGAGCTCATAGTACCTTACAACCCTACAAGAGCATTAGGCTCCCAGAATGCAGGGTTACTGGTGGTTCCTAGAGTCTCTAAAAGCAGAACGGGAGCCAGAGCGTTCAGCTATCAGGCTCCTCTCCTGTGGAACCAGGTTCCAGACTGGGTCCAGGGACCAGAGCGTTCAGCTATCAGGCTCCTCTCCTGTGGAACCAGGTTCCAGTTGGGTTCAGGAGGCAGACACCGTCTCCACATTTAAGAGTAGGCTTTCCTTTTCGATAAAGCTTATAGTTAGGGCATGGAATTGAATATTGTAAGGGAGTGAGGAATTGCAAAATCAGGTTAGCAGCTGTCGCCATGGTCCCGCTACACGTTCTGCGATGCCATGTTCATCTCCTACACTCTGCAGTGCCCAGCTACGTCCTGCTACGTCCTGCTGGGCCTTGTAATGCCCACAGTTCCCTGCTATGCTATAAACTACTACAAAGAACTGCTACAAACTACTGTTTTCTATTTTTGTTATTTCCACTCTTCATTCTAACCCCAACCGGCCAGTCAGACACCGCCTACCAAGAGCCTGGGTCTGGGTCCGGGTCTGGGTCTGACCGAGGTTTCTGCCTAAAAGGAAGTTTTTCCTCACCACTGTCGTACTGTTGCTTGCTCTGGAGGAGACTACTAGAACTGTTGGGTCCTTGTAAATTCTGGAGTGTGGTCTAGACCTACTCTGTAAAGTGTCTTCAGATAACTCTTGTTATGAATTATATACTATAAATAAAATTGAATTGAATTGAATAGAAGTATGACTCTGAGAAAGAGCTAATTGTTCTTTACAAAAACGCCTTGATTAATATGCAGCTTCTATTCAGATATCTCAACAGAGTCCAAATGTTAAAAAAATGAAAATAATTTCAAGGAAGAGTGCTTGGTTTATAAAGAAAGATTGCATCGGAGAAAGAGAAAGAACATGCAAATGTTATACGTGGAAATTTCAGCAGGTATCTTGTAGTAGCATCTTTAGGTCTAATCACACTTTGTCCTTTATGATACTTCATCACCTTAATTCAACAATTTCATTATAGTTAAATAAATAATAAAGTCCTTTACACTGCTCCAGACAGTGTCACATACTGTATTCCTGGATCACTTGTGCACCAGTCTGCTGAGATTATATCCGAGTTCTGAATGAAGAACTTCAATCCAGATCACATTTTGGATGGCACCAAATTCGAAGTAAATACATTTGTTTGACATTTTATACAGTTGTACCTTTAATTCACCCTAACATGTTTGGTATGATCGTAAATCTTGACTTCTTGAAAAACAAAGATCTCTGGGTTGAACAGTGTAGTGGACCCAGCTTAAATCTATATCAATAAAGGTATTCGCATAAGAGTGAGAATAACAGAGAAGAAACAAAGTGTTTCTCTCCAAAAATGCCAAATATCTGACAGAAATCAGTGTTGAATTACACATACACATTAGTATTGCAACCAATGACCTATTTTAATAAACACAAGCAACATAAGAGATAATCACCATAATCTTGCAATATGTTCATCTCAATTTAAAAGCTTTTTTATTTAACACAAACTGTTTTTGGAATGAAGTTGACGTGACCCATCACCCCGTCTCCCTACCTTCAGTGAAAGCTCTGTGTAGGCATGCCAGTTTCCAAGGTTCAAGGCCATCCTTTCTTTCAAAATCAGCTATTGCTGGACTGTAGTTATTCTGTAGATACGCTACAGGATCAAATCCCTGGTAGCAGGCTGCTATGTCCGCCACTCCATTATCTGCTCCCTTCTCTTCCATCCTCCTGTTGTCTTGGTCACCTGTTTGGTGGTTAGCCTTCAGGTGCACTGTCAGCTGCCTTATATACCTGTATATATCTGGGTGTGTCTGATATAATCACTCCATCCAATCCTGGTCTTCCCCGAGGCCTCCTTCCAGCTGGACGTGCCTGGACCACCTCCCTAGTAAGGCACCCAGATCCCAAACCACCTCAACCGGCTCCTTTTGACGCAAAGGAGCAGCGGCTCTCCGCCGAGCTCCGGAGTATATATATATATATATATATATATATATATATATATAT
>NC_048421.1:552417-554499 GCF_013103735.1 Etheostoma cragini | reverse complement strand
CCAAACTCTCCCAGCTCACTGTGCCAGCCTCCACCTGTCAGTGGATCACAAACTTCTGACTGACAGGAGTCAGCAGGTGAGGCTGGGGAACGTCACATCCAGCACACGGACTATTAGCACTGGCGCCCCCCAGGGGTGTTTAATCTCCCCACTGTTTTTCTCCCTCTACACCAATGACTGCACCTCAGGAGACCCATCTGTTAAACTCCTGAAGTTTGCTGAGGACACAACGGTTATCGGCCTCATCCGTGAGGGTGATGAGTCGGCCTACAGACAGGAGGTGGATCAGCTGGCTCTCTGGTGCAGTCAGAACAACCTTGAGCTTAACACGCTCAAGACTGTGAAGATGATCGTGGACTTCAGGAAGAGACCCCACACTCTTACCCCCATCACCACACTCAACAGCCCTGTGTCTACTGTGGAATCCTTCAGGATTCTGGGATCCACTATATCCCAGGACCTAAAGTGGGAGCCCAACACAGGTACCATCAACAAAAAGGCCCAGCAGAGACTGTACTTCCTGCGCCAGCTCAGGAAGCTCAACCTGCCTAAGGAGCTGCTGGTCCACTTCTACACAGCCATCATCCAGTCTGTCCTCTGCACGTCCATCACTGTCTGGTTTGGATCTGCCACCAAAAAGGACAGGAGCAGACTACAACGGGCAGTTAGGACTGCAGAAAAGATCATCGGTGCCAACCTGCCCTCCGTCCATGACTTATACACCTCCAGAGTCAGGAAACGGGCTCTGGTTGAACAGCTCGTCAGAGGCCGGTCACCCCCCTAACCCCCCAACCCCCCTAACCCCCCACAACCCCTCTTGCTCCTCTCTCCCGTTAAACTGGAACAGCCAGCAGTGGAGAGACTGGAAGAGCCGATTTGCACGGCTGCTTGTTAACCCTTGTGTCGTCTTCAACCCTCGAGAGAGATTATCTACTGGTTGATGAAACAGCTGACAGTTTAACGCCTTTGCATCTTGAGCAAAGTCACACCTGGCCATTGACTGCATCCTTTGGCTTTAGTTAGAACAGATGCACGTAACAGTTGTGTGTTTTTCAATTCACCTTTTCACATTTTAACTACAAAGTTCTTTATGTGCAGGCTGAGGGCCATTCCAACACTCCTCATACACTTCTGTTTGTAGAGTAAAGATGAAGAATAACATGTTAGAGGCCGTTACCCTTGCAGGGAGATTACTAACTAAAACCTAAGTTCTTCTTAGAACACAGTGTTCTGCAGAGTGAGACATATTAAACAGACTGATTATAAATCAGACATGTTATTAAAGCCTTTGGCCCCAGGTGAGAACACTGTGTTATAATGCTAACCAGCTGCTGGCCAAATGGTCAAGGATGGAAGCTCGGGGTGTGTCGTTTGGACCTCATTGAATGGAGGAATTATGTGTTCTTCAGTAGCCTGAGTAACTTTAACCATTGTTCATGTGAAATCTCAATATTGATAATATTGATAAAACTGTGCAATTTCATTACTCCACACTGCATATCAAACTGTATTAAACCATATTTATCTTATATTTGTATAGCATCTCAGAACTGTGCACGTTAACCCTCTCCACCACTTATTTTTGCACTCCTTTACATTTCTTTTACATACATGTACAATTGTGCTCATAAGTTTACATACCCACGCTTAAGTTGACTAAAAGGAGGAATAAAAAAACATGTTTTGGAAATTGATCTTAATGCCTTAATTAAAAAAAAGGAAAAATCCAACCTTTTAAGGACACCAATTTTCTTTGAGAATGAATAATGTTTCATGAATAAATATATGTTCTTCCTTGAAATACCGGGGGCATAAGTATACACCCCCTATGTTAAAATACAGGGGGCATAAGTATACTACCCCCTATGTTAAAATACAGGGGCATAAGTTTACACCCCCTATGTTAAAATACAGGGGGCATAAGTATACAAACCCCTATGTTAAAATACAGGGGGCATAAGTATACAAACCCCTATGTTAAAATACAGGGGCATACGTATACACCCCCCTATGTTAAAATACAGGGGGCATACGTATACACCCCCCTATGTTAAAATACAGGGGGCATAAGTATACAAACCC
>NC_048421.1:549645-552317 GCF_013103735.1 Etheostoma cragini | reverse complement strand
CACAGCATCCTGCAGCGGCATGCCATCCCATCCGGTTTGCGTTTAGTTGGACCATCATTTATTTTTCAACAGGACAATAACACCAAACCCCCCCAGGCTGTGTAAGGGCTATCTGACCCAGAAGGAGAGCGATGGAGTGCTGCGCCTCCACAGTCCCTGGACCAAAACCCAGTCCAGAGTGTTTTGGAGAGAGCTGAACCGCAGAGTGAAGGCAAAAGGGCCGACAGGTGCTGAGCATTCTGGGAACTCCTTCACGACTGTTGGGAAACCATTTCAGGTGAAGACCTCTTAAAGCTCATCAAGAGAATACCACGAGTGCAAAGCAGTAATCAGAGCAAAGGGGGGCTACATAATTCCACATGTGTTCATCCATAGTTCTGATGCCTTCAGTGAGAATCTACCATGTAAATAGTCATGGAAATAATGGAAAAGCATTACATGAGAAGGTGTGTACGTTTGGCCTGTACTGTAAATATATATTAAACTAAAAGCAGACACTTGTTCTAGAACTTCATTTAATTTATTCTCAGAGGCGCACTGCTGTGAGTCCATTAGACCAGTGTTTTCTCATAATGGGGTCCTTGAGGGGGGTTCTGGGGGTCCTCAGCAAAAGCATGAATAAAAGAATAATAACAAAAGTACCACAAGACACAATTAATGACTATTTTGCTCATGGGTTTCCTACACTTTTTTGTAATTTAAGATCTAAAAGCTACAATCCTGTCCGATGGGGTCCGTGGTCTAGTTGGTGTCAGCTTAAGGGTCCTTAATGTGAAAAGGTTTTGGGAACCACAGCATTAGGCAACTCTCTGTGGTTAGTAAATGTGTATTTATGTGTAACTTATTTAACGAGTCATGGTTAACGAGTCAACCATGTGGTTCCAGAAGTGAAAGACCCGTTAATGTTCTCTGTAAGGATTTGGATCATCAGGTGTGATTACTGAACCCTCCGAGGTGGACTCATCACGAGCTGTCATAGTGTGAACGGAGGACAGAGATGGGAAGTAACAAAGTACAAATACTTCGTTACCGTAATCAAGTAGATTCTTCAGATATTTTTATTTTACTATTTATTTTTTTGGCAACTTTTTACTCCAATCTGTCAACTGCTGAACACATCAATTTAATTGGTTTTGTAAAATATGTACATGTTGCAAAATGGATTTTAATACAGTCTCTCCACTGTTACAACATGTCTAAAACATACATAACGAATCAATCATATACTCAACATGGAAAATATCATCAGCCATCATTTATACTGCAATGAAATGATCTCATGGGTAGAACACCTAAAAAAACTGAACATGAACTCAAACATTCTCAACAACAGAGAGAGAGGGGGGGGCTCTAGTCGGAGTCACAGTTGTGGCAAGTGTAGAAATCCCTCCCATCTGGGCAGTCCTTGTGTGCCCGGCCTTAACAAGACCAGCACTGGAGCCAGACCTCTCAGCGATTTTATTTTATATACAAATGCATGCCAAAGCCAGCACACCAGGCGTCATATCATGAAGTTTGCTGACGACTCTGTGATAGTGTCAACAACTAATAAAGCTGACACCCCCCAAGCCTGGCGCTATTTTAAATGATTTTACAGAGTGCTGCAAGTCGACTTTTATTAACATTAACGTGGCAATAACTAAAGAAAAGCTAATTGATTTTAGAAAGAACCCCCCCACCCTCTCTTCTACTCTCATTAATGATCAAGCTATAGAAGTGGTGAAGCATTACAAATACCTTGGTGTTATAATCGATGACAAACTCACCTTTGAGCCACAAGTTGACGCTGTCTGTAAGAAATCACATCAACGAACGTTTTTTTATCGTAAACTTCGCAATTTTAATGTCGATAAGACTTTTATGAGGATGTTTTATTGTTGTTTTATTGAATCTATTCTTTCTTTTACCTTTGTGAGTTGGTTTGGGTCCCTCACGCTTAAAAACATGAACAGGCTGCAATGAATAGTTAAGGTGTGTGGCAAGTTTTCCCAAAACCCTCTGACTGACTTAAACCATGTCTATGAGACAAGGTCCCTTAAGAAGGCCCAGTCAGTCCTGGCCGACCCTAGCCCCCCAAACAGCTTCTTCATCTTGTTGCTGTCTGGCCGCAGATTCAGTCTAAAGCCTAAATGCAGGACAGACACAAAAACTCTTTTGTTCCTGCGGCTATAGGCTTTTTTAACCACTCAATGTGAGGTGTGGTCTTCCGTGTAGTTTGTATTTATTTGGTTTTTAGATGTATGGCTGTTGTCTTGTATAACCTGTGTGTTACATGCTGCTGCACAACAAATTGCCCCTCGGGCATAATAAAGACTTCTTGAACTTGAACTTGAACTTCCTTGACCTGGAGAAGCTCTCCAAGCACACAATGCAGTATTCACTTTCATCATCGGACGAGTCTGGAATTTTCTGCTTCTTCGGTTTGGATTCTTTGTTGTTGCCAAATTTCATTTTTTCTTTTAGCTGCAGACCTGCTTTCTTCAGCCTCCAATTGTTTTTTTCACAGGAGAATCTTTAATTCCTATTAAAAGGCAGATCATAAATGGTCACTGTGGCTCCTGGATGCGCTTTCATCCAGCTGTCACAGCAGTGGTTTACCAGCCTCTTCAGTGGCTCATTTACACTGCGATCCAAGGGCTGCAGCTTATGGGAACAGTGGGGGGGGGGGGGGG
>NC_048421.1:547343-549564 GCF_013103735.1 Etheostoma cragini | reverse complement strand
CTAAGGAAGACCAAAAAGTCCTCCCCCTGCATCCACCCACATCCATTTGCTCCAGGAGGAACCTTGCAGGTAAAGGAAGGATGGATTTTTTCCCCCAGTGGCAGATGAACATTGGTTGGATAGACTTAGACTTCTCTTTTTTGATCCTTTTGGGATGACTCCCGCAAGGAAATTGAAAATGATGGACTTTCCCAAGGCATTCACTGCACATGCAAGTGTAATTAGTGTCCCCCGTTCTGCAGAGGGGACTGCACCCACTTGCTTGACTCAGGATTCTGTACTGTGGTCATTCCTGTATAGAAAAACTTTATTTTATTTAGTGCTTTTATTCTGTAATACTTGTATTGTGTGAGGCTGTGAGCCTCTGTAAGGTGTGTCTGAGGGGGATATAGATAATTTCCACCACACCTGTTTCATCCATTTTCCAGATGTCCTGTGCAGCAAATCTGTGTTTTTCCAGAACAGAAAACAAGTTGTCAAAACACTTATCGATGTTTGTCTCATTGAAACTCGAAGCCTGTGAGAGGCTTGCAGCCTGAGGGCTTCTTATGGAGAGAGTGAGGATGCCTCTTCAGAAACGCTCCTAAGAGGAGCTCTTGCTGTAGTGAGAAAACCCTTTTTGGAGTCCAGTATCCGACCCTGGGAAGTGTCTTTGATCCCTGGCTTCTCTCCTTGTGGAATTGATACAGGGTCACATGGCAAATGCCAAATGATTTTGCAAATCCCCTGACTGACTTTCCCTGTCTGATTTCATCAGAAGCCATGAAAATCAATACCTTTAAGATAATGCAATTTCTTAGCTGTAATATCTTAAATTAAATGTACACTGCTTCCCATTGTTTTAGCGTCTCTATTCATATTATCAGAAAATTACAAAACAACTTGCAACTCATCATCAAAAAAATGGAAGCGTTGCATTCTGGATGCTGTAGTTTCTGTGTGTGACCTGCAGGGGGCAATGTGGAATTACATTTCTAAAACATCTCCTGGACCAAGGAAAGAAAGTGAAACGTTGCTGTTATTAAACTGAAAGCCTTCCTGATCAGTTTGTTCAGTCTGTTTGTCAAAGCAGACTTTGAGAGTGCATCGTTGCCTTGGTAACATTAGTAGAAATGGCTCATGCTTGCCGCCACAGCGAGCAATATATTGATATATATATTGACAGATTTTCAAATGATTCACATTCAAATTGTCAATAATGTTATAAGTAACAACACGCTGAGACAAAGTACCACTAACCGAGAGTTTCATTTCTTTTATTTCCACGTTATTACTGGATCTAACTTGTCTTTTATAGTCATTTTATCTTCTTTGTAATCACAATTCCTAAATATTTGATTGTGTTTTTTTACGGGATGCTGCAAATTTGTTTATCTGAAAGATATTTTAAGGCGAGAATTTCAGATTCCTTCAAATTAGTAATTAAGCCAGATCCTTGAGAAAATGTGATGATGTCAGATAAAGTGTGGAAAAACTTCTGTTTTGCTAATTTTACCAATTTTTAATTGTCTGGCATGAAAATCAATACCTTTAAAATAATGCAATTTTTTAGCTGTATTATCAAATTTAAACTGCTTCCAATTGTTTTAGCATCTTTATTCATATTATCAGAAATTACAAAACAACTTGCAACTTATCATCAAAAAATGGAAGCGTTGCATTCTGGATGCTGTAGTTTCTGTGTGTGACCTGCAGGGGGCGATGTGGAATTACATTTCTAAAACATCTCCTGGACCAAGGAAAGGAAGTGAAACATCTCATTAACATGTTTTTTGTCTTTGCATTTTTTTTCTCCATTAAGAGTCAGTTTGAAAACAATTTAAATGATTGATGATCAGAATCAAAGTGACCTCTACTTCCCTTATTAGCATCACTAGTAACCCATTTTCTCATTGCTACACCTTGCGTTTATCTCGGCCTAAAATATATTTTCAGCTGAAAACTTTTCATTTTCATTTTCACTTTCATCTTTAATAATCTTTATTTTCTTATCTCTTTTCTCATATTTACTCCTTTATTGCCTTAACAAAAAACAACCCAAGGGAATCATCACAAGACAGCTTCAGGTCTTGAGGTGTTATGTAAACCTCCAGCCTGATCAGGGTGTAGCCGCTCTCCTTCAGACTAGCACAGACCTTGGCCTCATTCAATGGGAACACAGGGAGCTTTACCCCAGGCACCGCCATGTAGTAAGTCATATCCAGAGTTCCTAGGAGCAGAA
>NC_048421.1:542460-547243 GCF_013103735.1 Etheostoma cragini | reverse complement strand
ACACAAGGGTTAACAAGCAGCCGTGCACATCGGCTCTTCCAGTCTCTCCACTGCTGGCTGTTCCAGTTTAACGGGAGAGAGGAGCAAGAGGGGTTAGGGGGGTTAGGGGGGTGACCGGCCTCTGACGAGCTGTTCAGCCAGAGACCACTCTAAGAAATAAATCCGTAAAAAATAACAGAAACAGTAAATCATTGTTACACTGCTCATTTTAGCCTAACTTATATCTTTCTGTAACGATTCTGTCTATAATAATAGCCGCCTGTGTGTGTGTGTGTGTGTGTATATATATATATATATATATATATATTCATAGTACATACTCACATGTAAACTCCGTAAACCATTAGTACATTATGTTCATTGTACATTTCTGTAAAATTTCTATTCATAGTAATATCCACCTTTCTATTATATTCAGTACATATCCAGCTGTAAATATTGCTCACAATACTTGTTATCTATATTTTATATTCATAGGACAAACCCATCTGTAAAATTATGTTGATATTATTCATTTCTATATTTATTCACTTATGCACCTATGCCGAGGATAATGCATATCGATCCTATGTGAATGAGGGTCTGTTCAGCTCAGATGCTGGGGGGGGGCTCGCTCTCTCTCTCTCTCTTATCCTAGGAGGGGATGAGAACATGAGGTGAGACACAGTAAGGAGAATAGAGACCTTTTCTGTTTACTTTTATAATGGAATAAATATACTTCATATACATTTAAATTCATGGTTTGTTCCGTCTTTTGTCCACAGTTTATAAATGTAGATGTTACAATGATTCATGGTCTATTTTTGTAAATTTGGGTCCCGGGGAGACACCAAATCTCTCTTTTGGGTCTTGAGCTGAAAAAGTTTGGGAACCACTGGTCTAGTTGATGTCAGCTTAAGGGTCCTTAATGTTGTCTGGGAGGATTTAGATCATCAGCCGTACGACTGAACCCTCCGAGGTAGACTCTGACACGAGCTGCCATAGTGTGAACGGAGGTAAGGCAGCTTTATTTGTAGAGCACATTTCAGCAACAGGGCAATTTAAAGTGCTTTACACAAAATCAGTTAAAAAGAATAAAACGGTTAAAAATAAAATCAGATAAAACACAGAAAAAAACTTTTTAAAAATAAAAAAATAAAAATAGATAAAACATGGGAATAAAAGTTATAGTGCAGTATAGGAAATTAAACATTAAAGAAATGAACATCATTTAAAGAAAGGCAACATCAAAAAGAAAGATCTTCAGCCTTGATTTAAAAGAACTGAGAGTAGCAGCGGCTCTGCAGGTTTCTGGGAGTTTGTTCCAGATATGAGGAGCATAGAAACTGAAAGCTGCTTCACCCTGTTTAGTTCTGACTCTGGGGACAGAAAGTAGACCTGTCCCAGATGACCTGAGAGGTCTGGGGGGGTCATAGTGTAGTAGTAGACCTGTCCCAGATGACCTGAGAGGTCTGGGGGGGGTCATAGTGCACTAGCAGATCAGAAATGTATTTTGGCCCTAAACCACTGAGTGATATATAAACTAGCAAAAGTACTATGAAATCAATTCTTTGGGGCACAGGAAGCCAGTGTAAAGACTTCAGAACTGGAGTGATGTGATCCAGTCTCTTGGTCTTAGTGAGGACTGGAGTGATGTGATCCAGTCTCTTGGTCTTAGTGAGGACTGGAGTGATGTGATCCAGTCTCTGGGTCTTAGTGAGGACTCGAGCAGCAGCGTTCTGAATCAGCTGCAGCTGTCCGATTGATTTTTTTAGGGAGACCTGTAAAGACCCCGTTACAGTAGTCAAGTCTACTGAAGATGAAAGCATGGACCAGTTTTTCCAAGTCCTGTTGACACATAAGTCCTTTAACCCTTGATATGTTCTTAAGGTGATAGTAGGCTGATTTTGTAATTAGCTTAATGTGGCTGTTAAGATTTCTGGCTTTGTCTGTTTTTAACGTTGTTGTTTGAAGCTGAGCGCAGACTTTTAATCGTTCCTCTTTAGCTCCAAAAACAACCACCTCAGTTTTTCCCTCGTTTAATTTCAGAAAGTTCTGGCACATCCAGTCGTTAATTTGTTAGATGCACTTAGTCAGTTTTTGTATTTGACTATAGTCCCCTGGCGATAAGGTTATGTAAATTTGTGTATCGTCCGTATAACTATGGTAACTTATTTTGTTGTTTTCCATAATCTGAGCCAGTGGAAGCATGTAGATGTTAAACAGAAGAGGCCCCATAATGGAGCCTTGGGGAACACCGCACGTCATATTTGTATGCTCAGATGCATAATTACCTATTGACACTAAGTAATCCCTATTCTGTAAGTAGGATTCAAACCAGTTTAGTACTGAGCCAGAAAGGCCAACCCAGTTTTCCAATCGGTCTAGTAATATGTCGTGGTCTACTGTGTCAAATGCAGCACTGAGATCAGGTAATACTAAGATTGAAATTTTGCCATTATCTGTGTTAAGGTGGATGTCATTAAAGACCTTAATGAGAGCCGTCTCAGTGCTGTGGTGTGGTCGGAAACCCGACGGAGGACAGAGATGGGAAGTAACGATGTACAAAAACTTCGTTGCTGTACTCACATGTAGCCGGGCGGCATTCACTCTAGCACCTAAAAAGGAAAAGGGAACAAATGGCAGCTCTTTAAAAAGGTAAATCTGGTGATGTTCAAGATGTTCTTGGGATTTCAGAGTTGATGGCGATCTCAACGCTAGATGGGAGACGTTCCTACACATGGGACTTTTAAGCACTTATTTAACCCTCGTGTTGTCTTCCCCTTTGGGAACTTATTTGGGGTTTAAAAAAAACAAACTCTGAAGTAACATTTTGCTTCATAATCTATTATGAAATATTGTCTTTATCTCCATTTCCAACAGCTGAGATAACATCTATGTTTAGGGAATGCATCAGTCTCTACTAGCACACTATTAAACATGGAAGTGGGGTTTGTTTTGTGTCATAAGGTTATAATTCATGTTAAAAATCCACTATGGAAACAACATAAGTGTCATATCCAGAATAATGTTCTGAGTCAGGAATACATGTTTATCTCAGGAAATAAGGAAAGGACGTTGATTTAATTTTTTCTACATGTTTTTACTTTTACTCCTTACATTTTAACACGAATATCGGTAGGAAGACCAGGGACAGTTGTTACACTTCTTGCCATTAGAAACATCTCAAAAACCATTTACTCTGGAATAACCAATTTGGTATATTATAACCTTCAATCTGTCAACTGCTGAAAACATTTATTTAATTGGTTTTATTAAATATGTACATGTTGCAAAATGGATATTAATGCAGTCCCTCCACTAAAATTTACTTAATGAATCAATCATACACTCAACGTGGAAAATATCATCAGCCGTCAATTATACTGAAGTGAAGTGATCTCATGGGTAGAACACCTAAAAAAACGTTTTAACATTAGATTAGATGATACTTTATTCATCCCACAGTGGGTAAATTCCCTTATTACAGCAGCATTTTCTACAATAAAAGCAAAACATACAAACAAGTAAACACACAAGAAAAACAGGCAAACGACTGACAATGAGCAGAAGGTAGACTGGAGTAAAGTAAAGTGGCGTCAAATAAGGTATTGTAAAGTAAAGTAAAGTGCGGTTGCCATAGTACAAGAAAAACAACATTGCATTGTAGTAAGTGACGTTAAAAATAAAGTTAATATGTAATTAAAGTGATAGTACAAGAGCAGGTAACCATAATATAAGTTATATTCACCTGTGACCATAGCTTGGTAGGCCTAGTCAGCTACTGCTGGGGGTCGATGGCTGAAAGACAAAATGGCCTCCAACCCATTCAAAGCTGTATAAATTGAGAAGGGATAATTGGACTGCACCATGTTTCCCCATATCATGGGGGTGGCAGAGGATTTATTTTCGAGTTGTGTTCTTTTCTTTGCCAGTTATACTTATAGATATGATTATTTGAATACCTTATCCTTCCAAATTAGGTAGCATTGGTTTAATATAGGTTGTAGTTACTGTGGTTTGGCTCTTTAATGTGTTTGTCTACCCCCCTTTGGGTCAGAATGACCTGATCAGCCACCAGATCAGCTTTTCCCATGTCTCAGTCTGGGGGAGGTCTGCTTAGTTTGTGTAGGTCTTCTTGGTTATGTTACCTGAGTGAAGGTCTGCTTAGTTGACCTCTTTTATGGTCCCAGGATTTTCTGTTTTTTGAAGAAAAAAAAATTTGTTTTGTAAATAAAAACCTAAATTTTTCTGAAAATGAACCAAACGGCTCCTCGTGCCTGCCATGAAAAGCAATACCTTTAAAATAATGCAATTTCTTAACTGTATAATCAAATGTACACTGCTTCCCATTGTTTTATCATCTTTATTCATATTATCAGAAATTACAAAACAACTTGCAACTCATCATCAAAATATAGAAGCGTTGCATTCTGGATGCTGTAGTTTCTGTGTTTGACCTGCAGGGGGCAATGTGGTTTTCATCTGAAAATTTATCATTTTCACTTTCATCTTTAATAATCTTTATTTTCTTATCTCTTTTCTCACATTTACTTCTTTATTGCCTTAACAAAAAACAACCCACGGGAATCATCAGAAGACAGCTTCAGGTCTTGAGGTGTTATGTAAACCTCCAGCCTGATCAGGGTGTAGCCGCTCTCCTTCAGACTAGCACAGACCTTGACCTCATTCAATGGGACCACAGGGAGCTTTACCCCAGGCCCCATCATGTAGTAAGTCATATCCAGAGTTCCTAGGAGCAGAAGGTGGCCACCGGGCCGCAGGAGCCTCCCAATGTGGCCCA
>NC_048421.1:539392-542360 GCF_013103735.1 Etheostoma cragini | reverse complement strand
AGTTAAAATGTGAAAAGGTGAATTGTAAAACACGCAACTGTAAGGTGCATCTGTTCTAACTAAAGCCAAAGGATGCAGCCAATGGCCAGGTGTGACTTTGTTCAAGATGCAAAGGCGTTAAACTGTCAGCTGTTTCATCAACCAGTAGATAATGTCTCTCTGACGAGCTGTTCAACCAGAGACAACTCTAAGAAATAAATCCGTAAAATAACAGAAACAGTACCGGCAGCTCATTACCCGGACTATCTACTATAATTAAAAAACAGAATTTTTCAGTTAAATAACTGTTTCAATGGTAAAAAAACACAACACTTGCTGTTCCACAGCATTCCAACTATTGTTATTCGCTTCTTTATTTATCTTTTCTTTTTATTATTCCATAAGTTTTTTGGCTCTCCGTATCTTCTGCATACTTTCAGCCATTTAAACCATTCAACTTTTAATATCTTCAGCTCTTTCAGCAGATGATGGGACTTCTTCAGCTATTTTTCTGCTATTTATACTTTTTAAAATATTAAGCTTTTAAACGATTTTCTTTAACATTAAAGTCAGCGAGAGCAAGCTTCAAATCCTTCAAATCTTTTTCTGCTCCCAAAACTTTCAGCGCCTTCATACTTTTACCTACAGACGTGGTTCAAACTTTTAAACGTTCACAAAATATTCAGCTATCTGGCTTTATCTTTTCAGATCGATACATTTTACAGTTTTTGTGAAAAAGCTGTTTAAGTAAAGTTTACATTTTAGGATTTTTTTGCATTTATAATGGGTGTGTATTGCGTTCGGTAGAGTGAGGAGTGATGTCACTAGAGTGAAGCGCTTCGAAAAAATTATTGTAATTACAGTATCAGTGTTTAGAGATGTAACTAATTGGTGAAAAGTAAGACAACGAATCGTAACCATAGGTCTATGAGGCGTTTTACGGGGCCCATGGTAGCTTGGGGCCTGAGGCCACTGCCGACCTTTGCCTAATGGTAGGTCCGCCTCTGGCAGATCGGGGACTATGCCGGGCAGATGATTAATGGCCATTGTGGCTCCTGGATGTGTTTTCATCCAGCTGTCACAGCAGTGGTTTACCAGCCTCTTCAGGGGCCCAGATACACCGCGATCCAAGGGCTGCAGCTTATGGGAACAGTGGGGGGCGGGGGGGAATGAGAGGATGGCTCCTGCAAAAATCAATCCCCTCCCCAGAAAGGTGGGATGTACGGTTTCCCTTTCTGACCATTTAGTCCCATATCCACCAGCACACACCTTGAGATCCTGGGGCAGAGGTCTGGTATCTGGTCCAGAGTCTCGACTGAAAACTGAAGGGGACAGAGCGTTTGCTGTCAGGGCCCAGAGGATCTGGGTCAGCCTGCCCGAGGAAATCAGGTCGGCTGAGTCAGTGAACTCTTTTGAGTCGCTTCTTAAAACATACTTTAATAGGAGAGCCTTTCCTGATCTTATTTGACTTTACTTTATCCCTTTTATTTTCATTGTATTTTACTAATTTTATATTTAGCTGTATTTTAGACTTTTCAATGTTTTCATGCTTTTGTCTTTTTGTATTATTGTCTCTTGGGTATTATTGTCTTTACACTTATTAAAGCACTTTGTAATAGCTCTACAAATAAAGATTATTATTATTATTGTTATAGTTGTCCAGGATTAGCAGTACTTTTCACTCCAGTGAGGACTTGGTGTGAGTCTGGAAGTGCTTGAGGAAGACCAAGAAGTCCTCCCCTTGCATCCACCCACATCCATTTGCTGTACCGATACAGCCAGGAGGGCCCTTGCTGGTAAAGGAAGGATGGATTTTGAACATTGGTGGAATGGAAGTCCCCGAGGCCTTCACTGCACAGGCAAGTGTCCTTAGTGTCCCCCGTTGTGCAGAGGGGACTGCACCTACTTGCTTGACTCCCTTTCTGGAACCTGCAAATGATCTTGACATAATTTCCATTTCCATCTTCGACCGCTTATCCGGTATCGGGTCGCGGGGGCAGCAGCTCCAGCAGGGGACCCCAAACTTCCCTTTCCCGAGCCACATCAACCAGCTCCGACTGGGGGATCCCGAGGCGTTCCCAGGCCAGGTTGGAGATATAATCTCGCCACCTAGTCCTGGGTCTTCCCCGAGGCCTCCTCCCAGCTGGACGTGCCTGGGACACCTCCCTAGGGAGGCGCCCAGGAGGCATCCTTACCAGATGCCCGAACCACCTCAACTGGCTCCTTTCGACGCGAAGGAGCAGCGGCTCTACTCCGAGCTCCTCTCGGATGACTGAGCTTCTCACCCTATCTCTAAGGGAGACGCCAGCCACCCTCCTGAGGAAACCCATTTCGGCCGCTTGATTATTGATCTTGACATAATAATAATAATAATAATACATTTTATTTAAAGGCGCCTTTCTCGGCACTCAAGGACGCCGCACAGGGAATTCATATATTAAAAACAGCAAAACAAATACTATACAGCAAACTATTCATACCTCTAGTGGTCACAGTGAGTAACTACACAGTCCCAGCTGATTTCCGAGGCTTCTTTTATTCGTTTGGTTTTATTCTTTTTTTTCTTTTTTGCTAAATGACAGATGGCCCATCTGAAGCCACACATGCAAAACTCTAACTGCAGTCTGCTCTACAACAGACACCTGAACTACACAGGTCACATCAGCTGCACAACACATTCACAGCAACACAGCACACACATCTCATAACAGGCTCAGGATCAATCCTCACTGAGACGCACACACTGAGACGCACACACTGAGACGCACACACTGAGACGCACACCCTGAGACGCACACACTGAGACGCACACACTGAGTCGCACACACTGAGTCGCACACGCTGAGACACACACACTGAGACACACACACTGAGACACACACACTGAGACGCACACCCTGAGTCGCACACCCTGAGTCGCACACCCTGAGACACACACACTGAGACACACACACTGAGACACACACACTGAGACGCACACTATGAGTTG
>NC_048421.1:537719-539292 GCF_013103735.1 Etheostoma cragini | reverse complement strand
ACACACACTAAAACACACACCCTGAGACACACGCACTGAGACACACGCACTGAGACACACACACTGAGACACACACACTAAGACACACACTAAGACACACACTGAGACACACACACTAAGACACACACTGAGACACACACACTAAGACACACACTGAGATAACACTCCCCTAAAAAAAAAAAATGTGTTGATCAGTTCTCTGTGTTGAGTGAATGAAATGTGATATTAGGCTCGTTCGAGATGAGCCAGGTCTGCGCAGAATCGATCACCGGCGATCGGCGCCCGTTGCATGCCGGTTAGATTTCTGTCCGAGTTGATCCCGAGTTGCTCTGACGTCATGCACACGTGGGCAACGGGAATCTCACGAGAGCAAGGCGGCCGCAGGTCTGAGACCAGGCGGCGCAGTTGCTTTTCACCGACTGCAAGAGCCAGGCGGACCCAGAGCATGCTGGGAAACGCCGGCTTCTCAGCTGATTTAACACCTGATTGGTTTAAACCACGATGACGTTTTATATAAACTTTTGTAGTTTTTGAATCGGAGGGATTTTAATTGCTATTTGTCTGATTTAAAGACTTCTTCTGTACAGAACACGTGTTGTGTGGCTGATAGTGACGTTTAGAAGTCAGAGAGACTAAATCTGATCAGATCACGGATCATCTACAGTGTGTTGTTCATTAAAATCAGCAAGAGATCTCATGTAGAGCACTTTCACAGCTACTCTGTCATAATTAAAACAACTGGAGACAGTGTACAAGCTGATATGTGGGTCTGGTTATATTTTATTAAATCGGGATCGCACCACAGTGTTCTTGTCACTTCCTGTCCATTTATTGATCTCTTCATTGCACTCATGCCTCTATATTGTTTCTGTTTAGAGTATGTATATATTGTGTGTATATATTAGTGTGTATTTTTTTAGTTTTGGTTGTTTTGTGTGTGTAAGCACACTGTGAGCAACGATACTCCAAAGATAAATTCCTCGTATGTGTCCTCATACCTGGCGAATAAAGCTGGTCCTGGTCCTGGTCCTGATTAACCCGGGACTCTCTCGGGGGATCACCACGTGCTTTAGAGACCGTTTCAGCTGAGCTGTATGGTAAAAA
Organism: Etheostoma cragini; assembly: GCF_013103735.1. NCBI lineage: Eukaryota > Metazoa > Chordata > Actinopteri > Perciformes > Percidae > Etheostoma > Etheostoma cragini. The sequence goes on along the minus strand of NC_048421.1, from coordinate 538,188 downwards.
TAAAGGTCTCAACTAACCTAGACCAACGTGATGGAGGTGGTGCGTTAGATATGTCTTCATGTCACATCTATTGTTTTATGTATTTATGGTCTCTGTGTGGACCGACGTGATGAGAGCTAATTCCTCCAGAGATATACACTGACTTGGTATGTTTATATTCATCACTATATACAGGCTCTGCAATCCCATATAAGCATTTATCTATTTTCATATATATATATATATATAGCTAAATATCTTGACTTTTTTCTATGGGGTTTTTGTTTTTTTTAAACTGTGAACTTGCACATCATTTCGTATCAGTGTGAAATGACAAATAAAGAAATCTTGAATCTTGAGAACACGCCACTTGCCTCAGGAAGTCGTGATGACGTCATGTTGAGCTGTGAGCGGCTCCTACCGTTTCCTTTTTGCAATGCATCATGGGACACAAATGTACATCAACAGCACTCTGTGTGTGTTAGGGTCC
>NC_048421.1:536419-537619 GCF_013103735.1 Etheostoma cragini | reverse complement strand
CACTTTTTCCAGCTACTTTTTTTTTTTTTTTTAAACCTGAGCTGGTTTAATAACGGGTTCTACACTTATTCTTGGAATTCATGGTCAACAAACCTCATTTGTATAAAGTTATACATACGTATTTAGTTAAAAAGGTGGAAGTTATATATTATGATGAATTATTTTGACAGTTTAACAGTTAAGATCAGAGGATGTTGAGGGGATCACAGATGGCTGTATGTCAAAGTTTAGTCCGGATACTGAGACAAAGAAAAGAATTCAAATTCAGAGATTAAGTAAAACACCCAAAAATTCAATAAAAGTAATCGTTAATTTTCCCTGAAGAATGTTGTATGGAATGTTATTTTGGGCAATTTGGTTGAAAGAAATCTAATATTTCTGATACAAAACACTTTGAAACGGGTCAGTTTGACCGTTGAGTAGGTCCATTTTTACTGTGTTGACATTCGAGAAGTCTCTCGTTAGCATCTTGTATGCTAACCATAGATGCTAACTACTTGTCGCAAAGTGACGCATGCGCGACTCAGATCTGCGCTCTCCTCCCATTGGCCGATGAAACCAGTCTCACTGAAGAGATGCTGAGTATAAAAAAAGTCTGTTCAGGTTCAACATACCAATGATTAGAAACAAAAACAAGATCTAATCTTCACAAGAATGGAAATCAGTGCAATGTGACAACGCTCCCAAACAGGCTCCATGTCCGTCCCCCGGCGTCCTGTCCGTCCCCCGGCGTCCCCCGACGTCCTCTCACTTCTTCTTGTTCTCTTTGCAGGCGACCACGTATCGCTGGGCCACGTTGAGCGGGGGGGAGTAACCGTCGGCGTACGACGTGTCCTCAAAGAGCACCGAGTAGTCGTCCTGAGGCTGAGGACACACACATGCTGAGGTTAGTTCTGGGAGGACAAGTCGGGACAAATGAAGAATTTTTACATTCGGACTGAAGGATTCGGGAGCATCTTATATGCTAACCATAGACGCTAACTATGTGCTAACCATAGACGTTAACTATATGCTAATCATAGACCCTAACTATATGCTAACCATAGACGCTAACTATCTGCTAACCATAGACGCTAACTATCTGCTAACCATAGACGCTAACTATATGCTAACCATAGATGCTAACTATATGCTAATCATAGACCCTAACTATATGCTAACCATAGACGCTAACTATCTGCTAACCATAGACGCTAACTA
>NC_048421.1:535058-536319 GCF_013103735.1 Etheostoma cragini | reverse complement strand
AATAAATGTCTATATCTGAAATATGAGTTTCTTTTTAACTAAATTACCATAAAAATGGATTCCTTCCAACGCTCTTTATAATACATCACTTTCATTCCTCTGATCTTAACTATTAGTCACAATAATTCATAATTTCTGCTTTTTTACCCTAAATATTAGGAATAATTCTATATAAATGAGGGTTATTGACCATGAATTCCAAAAAGTAGTAAAACTAGTATGGTGGTGGTAGTAGAAACTAAAAAAAAGTCTGAAAAATTGACGAAAATGTCAAATGTTTGCCCGTTGTTGACCCGGGAGACAACACAAGGGTTCAAATGTTTCGTTCACTCCGGTTCATAAAACACATTTTTTGACTTTTCTTTTGAATGAAACTTTATTTATTTGCATCATATACAAATAAATTAAGATCTGGGCGATCAGGAGGAGGCTTATCTAAAGAAAGAGATGTCCTGTCTATCTGAAATAAAAGAATAGGGAACAAGAGAGCAGCGTGGAGGGAGTGTGAGTGTGTGAGTGTGTGTGTGTGTGTGTTTGTGTTTATTGGACTTCTTGTGCTAATTCAATATTTAGTGGGAACCATTTCTGAGATCTCAGTCTTTAACCCCCGTGTTGTCTTCACCTCCGGGACCCGGGATTTTAAAAACAATTCTGAAATAACATTTTCCTTCATAATCTATTAACAAATATTGTCTTTATCTCCATTTCCAACAGCTGAGATAACATCTATGTTTAGGGAATGCATCAGTCTCAGTTATAATTCATGTTAAAAATCCACTATGAAAACAACATTGTGTCATATCCAGAATAATGTTCTGAGTCAGGAATACATGTTTATCTCAGGAAATAAGGAAAGGACGCTGATTTCAGGTAGAAAACATGGAACTTGGACCATTGTTCTTCTTATAAAAATTAGAAATGGGTTAATTAGACCCGAATACCAGACGAGGGTTAAAAACCTTTTCACTAAAACCTGAAAACAAGACACGGTGAAGACTGGAGAAGCAGCCGAGAAGAGAAGAAAAGTAGAAATACATTCAGAGAAAATATAACTGTAGTACAGGAAGTACTCACTCTTTGCCCTCTTCATCGATGTCGTCCACTTCGTACCTGCAGGGAGGCGGAGACAAGTCTGTGAGGGACAACGTGGTGCTGCAGGACATCGTCTAGGACATCATCGCTTTCCATAAGATCAAACCAGCTTTTAGGCTAATGGGGGGTGTATACTAATGCCCCTGTATTTTAACATAGGGGGGTGTAT
>NC_048421.1:531940-534958 GCF_013103735.1 Etheostoma cragini | reverse complement strand
AATAGTTAAACAAACCTACAGCGCCACCATGAGGGCATAACGTGCACCTGAAAACAGGAAGCATCAAATTCAAATTGTCAGTTGTCCGGATTACAACCTTTCTGTCCAAGGCCACGATGTACTGGCTTTTTAACAATGCGTATGTGTAGACGACGTTGACGTTGACTCGCCTGCGTACTTTGCGTGTACCCGGAGGATTGAACATACATGGGGGGGGGGGAAACACGGCGACACTTAGGGAAGTTTAGGATTTTTTCAATTGTTACACACATTACACTCAGTACCTATACATTCACTAATAGAGAGATGTCAGAATAAGATAAGATTATACTTTATTATACATCCCACAGTGGGAAAATTCCCTTATTACAGCAGCAGTTTCCTACAGTAAAAAGCAAAAAAAAAACAAATAAACAAACAACAGTAAACAACAGACAATGTGCAAAAGGTATTGATTGGATGTAAAGTGGCATTAAGTAAAAGATATTAAAGTAAAGTGAGGTTGCCATAGTACCAAAAAGTTGTTGCAGTGTAAGTAGAGTGAGGTAAAGGCGCCCCGAGCACCATGCTCAACAGCACCTCGGCAGTACCCAGGAGGTGAACTGGCACGTCTCCAGCCACCAGTCCACCACCAGACGTTGGTCCGCATGGGGACTTGAACCAGCAACCCTCCGGTTGCCAACCCCTGTTGGGCTACGATTCTGCCCCAAGGTTCTTTTTTAGGAAGATAGAGAGTCTCGATAGCAGGTGGAGTATTGAGTGTAGACTTCATTACAGAACGTTCTGGAGACAAGATGCAGACAAAGTACAGAGAGACACGTCTCAGCAGTAGATTACCCAGATGTCCTACCTCCTGTTCCTCTGCTGTCCCCTTAGTCCCAAATACACAACACACATTTAATGATGGTTATACTTCACACAATATTAAGCAAAGCAGTTATAAATTCCAACACCCCCTACAGACTGAGCTACTACCCCCATGACGATATTCTGCCACCACGTTCATGTGCTGAATTGCGTCTTGTGGACCCGTAGCGTTAACTTCTGAAGACGTGCACAACATACACACCAGGTCAGGTGGAACCCGGGATACGCTTCGTAGCCGCCTTACGCATGCGGACTCTTAATTAAAAGCGAGTATATCGGCCTTCTAACAGCATTCCCTGCTGACGTGTTTCCTTTAATCTCTCACAGCATCCTGCGTCACGCGCTGGATAAAATCGCAGAGATCAAGTCTTTGTTGGAGGAGAGAAGAATAGGTACGTGTGTGTGTGTGTGTGTGTGTGTGTGTGTGTGTGTGTGTGTGTGTGTCGAAGTGATACATTCAACCTATGCTCTTTAACCCTCCTGTTGTCCTCGGGTCAAATTTGACCCGTTTTAAAAGGTCTTTGTATTATAAATTTGGGTTTCTTTCAACTAAATTGTCCAAATTAATAACGTGGAGGTTCCCTGCAACGCTCTCTATAAAAAACAAATGATCAGTTCACTACTTTAACAGAATTTGGGTGTTTTATTCAATCCTTTTTACATAAAAGAATGTGGGGAAAACACAGAGTGACATAAATAACGTGGGAAAAAATGACAAAAACATCAAAGCAACAAAAGTGTAAAAAAAAATGAATAAAGCGTTAAACCCTTGTGTTGTCTTCCCCTCATAAAAGACAAAAATACCCGTTTTGGTCTATTGGTCTAACTATTTCCGACATTTTTTGTAATTTTTTCAATGTTGCGGGTGCTTTTTGGTTTTTTTTTTCCCAAGTTTTTTTGATATTTTTAATGTTGATATTTTCAGCGCTTATTTTGACGGCCCATTTGTTTTGACAAAAAAAATAATGGGTAATTGAAAAGGGGTCAAATTTGACCCAAGGACAACATGGGGGTTAAAAAAAGTTTAAATTTTACATTTTGACCCAGATAACCCAAACGTTGCACGGCTCGACGGGAAGACAACACGAGGGTTAAGATCTGCAACGGAGGTTTCTGTAACTTGTGATTATCTTTTTTTAACCCGTCTCATATCTGTGCAGCTGCTAAGATGGCGGGAGTCTACAGCGACAGCGACCCCCCCAGGAAGACGATGAGGCGAGGCGTGCTGATGACGCTCCTCCAGCAGTCGGCCATGACGCTCCCGCTGTGGATCGGCAAGCCGGGGGAGAGGTGGGCGCTGCTCGTTAACACGGTTACCACAGCAACACATCCAGCAGGACTCCAAAAACACACCACACACAATTCATTCAGTCTTTGGGAGAGAGAGAGAGAGAGAGAGAGAAAGAGAAAGAGAGAGACTTTATTCATCCCGAAGGAAATTTTAGGCATCCAGTAGCAAGACGACCATAACACGACAAACACATATATCATATACACATGTAAACACACTTACACATATTTACACATATATCACACACATCACATATACACACACACATATACACACACACATCAAACATGTAAACACATATTCACACATATCACACACATGCACACGTATACACACATCACACATATACTCACATATACACACACAAATATCACACACATACAATATAAACATAATAACCTATAAACTGACTGAGTGAATAACAACATTATGTAACAGGGTTGAGTTCTAAGATGTAAGATGGAGACGTTATGAATGAACCAATATGAAAGTTGTAGAGCAGACCAGTGTTATGACGGTGTTATGACGGTGTAATGACGGTGTAATGACGGTGATATGATAGTTAGTTCCAGCAAAAGCGCTTCTCCCCTTCTCTCTGTCAGCCCCCCCCCTCTGTGCGGGGCGACCCCCGCCAGCAGCGACTACGTGGCCAAGCAGGGCGACAAGGTGGCGGCGAGGGTGAAGGCTGTGGACGGAGACGAGCAGTGGATCCTGGCCGAGGTGGTCAGCTACAACCACTCCACCAACAAGTAGGAGCACACACATGGAGAGATGTCGGGGGGGGCATAAGTATACACCCCCTATGTTAAAATACAGGGGGCATATGTATACACCCCCCTATGTTAAAATACAGGGGGCAT
>NC_048421.1:529333-531840 GCF_013103735.1 Etheostoma cragini | reverse complement strand
CACACACACACACACACACACACACTTCTCATCGGGACCCCTAACAACAGTCTGCAGAGACTGCTGTGTGTCCACAATAGTGCTGAAGGATCCTGATGAGACCACATCACAACCATTCTCCACTCACTTCACTGGCGGGGGTCCCGTTTCTGCTAGGACTGAATACAAGGTCTCAAGGTCCCCCCATCCCCCCCACCTGAAAGACTACTACTCACCCTTCTCACTACAACATGATCCCTCCGCTCTAAACCTTCCAATCATCTCCTACTCCCCAGAACTAGACCCAGCACCACGGGGGATCGTCTGCTCTGAACATAAAACATCAAACACGTTATTATAGTAAAAAAATTGTACCTAACACAAAATGAATGGATGGAGCAGCCTGTCACTAAAGATGCACTCCAGGCTGGGGGGTGTTTAGCCAGGACCCTTCTGTCTCCCACAGACCAGGATGGATGACGCCACCACAGAGTCATAGAAAGCCTTTTGGGGTGGGGTTTCCCTGTCACCCAAAGGACCTCCTCAGGAAGTCCAGTCTGCTCTGACCCCTCTTGCACAGAGCATCTGTGTTGTGGGTCCAGTCCAGTTTGTTGTTCAGGTGAACAACTAGGGATTTAGGTGTCCACTCCCTGGATGCCCATTCCCGGGTTGTTCACCGGCGGGGAGGCAGCGGACCGCCGTCCCCACGGTTGTCCCAGCATTCCTCAGCAGGTGATTCGTTGACACCGGTCCACAACGTTCTGTCTCCGTCCTCTGTTCTCTGCGTCGTAGTCATCAGGGAGGAGGCCGACAACGGCCGAGTCCTCAGGGGACTCCTGTGTGTGTGTGTGTGTGTGTGTGTGTGTGTGTGTGTGTGTGTGTGTGTGTGTGTGTGTGTATGTAAGGCAAGGCAAGGCAGCTTTATTTGTATTGCACATTTCAGCAACAGGGCAATTCAAGGTGCTTCACACAAAATCAGTTAAAATTTGTTTGTGTGTATGTATGTATGTGTGTGTCTGTTTATGTATTTATGTATGTGTTTATATGTGTATATGCATATAAGGATTATTCATCATCATCATCCTTCTCCATCTAAAACCCCCGCTGCAGCCTAAACCGTACATGGGGGCGGTGTGCCATTTTCAGGACTGGTCCAAAACTCACCCAAGACCTCAGCTGGATACATTGACCTACTTACACCACTAGGTGGCGCTATACCAGAAAATACAGCGTTAAAAACCATAAATCCATGTGTTCCCTGGATCCTACTGGATCTTGTGATATAGGCCACGCCCATTCCCGCCTGACATTTTTTTGTGAAAAATTGTGATTTATCGAAAACCAACTTTTTCAACCTCCTTCTAGACCGCGTGATTGATCTGCACAAAACTTGGCACATGTCATCTCCAGACCAACCGGACAACATCTTGTTAGAAGAATCTTCATAGAATAAAAATTGCACATATTACGCACAAACACACTTGTCTAGCTAACTAAGAAAACACCAACTTTGCCATATCTCGGTCAAAATAAATGCTGCCAAAGCCAAACTTTAGATCATTCCTTGGTATGAGCCTCTCAGGCTCTACAGCACGAAGATAGGCCACTAGGGGGCGATACAAATACAGAAAAGTATATATCTCATGAATGGCTCTTGCTAATTTTACAAAATTTGAGGGGTACCATCTAGGGCCCCTCCTGAGGCGGTCCTTACATTTGGGAAGCGATTGGTTAAAGTGGGCGTGGCCTATGGGACCCAGGTTTGGATTAACTTACCTCCAGACAACGTATTTGACCCTTCATGTTCTTCGTATTTCGCTTTAGTCAACGCGTTTAACCCTTGTGTTGTCTCCCGGGTCAAAATTGTCCCTTTTTCAGACTTTCTTTTTATTGCACTACCACCAGCTTACTAGTTTTACTACAATTTGGATTTCATGATCAATAACCCTCATTTCTATAGAATTATACCTAATATTAGAGGTAAAAAAGCAGAAATTATGAATTATTTGGACTAATAGTTAAGATCAGAGGAATGAAAGTTATCAGTTGTATTTATAAAGAGAGTTGGAAGGAATCCATTTTTTTGGTAATTTGGTTAAAAAGAAACTCATATTTCAGATATGGACATTTATTAAAGGGTCAGATTTGACCCGAGGACAAAGTGCTCATATCATGCTTTTTTTCCCTTTCCTTTATAGTGTTATATATCTTTTTTTAATTTTTTAACAGGAGGGTCAAACAAGACTCAGATGTTAACCCTTGTGTTGTCTTCCTGTCAAAATTGCAAATCCACACTTTTTAACAATGTTTTTTTATGTTTAACACTACGTAACACTAACTTATTAACTTTAGTTTTAGTTATTTTTGGAATTTGTGGCCAATAAACCTCATTTATAGGAAATTATACCTAATGTGTGAGTTAGAAAAGCAGAAATTAGGAATTATTGAGACAATAATTAAAGGAATGGATGTTGATGATAATCACAGACTGGAATATGTCAACTTTTACTCAATACTATTTCAAAAAC
>NC_048421.1:526265-529233 GCF_013103735.1 Etheostoma cragini | reverse complement strand
AACATGAGGACAACATGAAGACAACATGAAGACAACATGAGGACAACATGAAGACAACATGAGGGCAACATGAAGACATCATGAAGACAACATGAGGTCTTCCTTCAGCTTCGTCGGCCTGGTCTTCGGGCTCCTTTGCTGCCGCCACCAGACCTGCTCTATCTGTAGATTATAGAGCGGTCTCAAGATAAATGAAAGATGAATTGATACTATAAATACAATTGAACATGCAAAATCCACTGTAAAAACAAAGATAAACAAATACATACAAACATAAAATGTACTTTGTTTGATGCACTTTTCCCTGGCCCCTGATTGGCTGTTTGCAGTTACATTTGGGTTTCTAACCTGTGACTGGTTGGCTCTCTGTGCCTTCTTCTTCTTCTTCTTCAATCAAATTGGCTAGTTAACTGATGACATGTGTTTAAGGGGAGGGGACTACTCAGACTTTATAATATATAAAAATGAAATGACAAACTATTCAACATCAAGACATCAACTGCTACAAGACTTCAGATCAACTGCTTGAAGAAGACAAGATGTCTGGCATTCTTCCTCAGTCTGGTAAGTTTATTTAATTTAGAGGACCTTTAGTAGTAAGAAATGTGTTCTCTTATTATTAATGTTTTTATGTACTGTTAGCATCAGTAATGCTCAAAGAAACCCAGATATTGATCTTTATAGCCTCCATGCTTTATTTTACTAACAGCTCCTCTTTGTTTTCTGCAACTATTAACTTCATGTTGTATTAACTTTATTAACTTTATGTTGTATTAACTTTAAGTTGTTATGTTGTATTAACTTTATTAACTTTCTGTTGTATGAATCTTATTAACATTATGTTTCGTTAACTTTATTAACTTTATGTTGTATTAACTTTATTAACTTCATGTTGTACTAACTTTAAGTTGTTATGTTGTATTAACTTTATTAAATTTATGTTGTTATGTTGTTTTAACTTTAACTTTAGGTTGCAGTAACTTAATTTAATTGATTATTTGACTTAATTCAAATTTGATTCCTGTCACAACATAAATAAGAATATATATATATTAGTTTTTGGTTAACTGTGATTAAGCTTTTCCTTCCTTATATTATCATTACTAACTCCCATTTAGCCATTGTTCAGCTTTGATTTTTTAGCAACTCATTGTTTTGATGGCTTGATTGCTTATCCCTGATTTATTTACTTGAGGATGCGGTACGGAAGCCGAGACCGGCTGCGCTCGCAATTATTTTTCCCCCTTTCTAGAATTCACAAGTTAATTATTTTGTTATCACGAGAAAACAAAAGATAGTTTCCTGTTAGTATTTCTAATGTTGATCTGAGATCAGAAGTTCAGACGGCCGAGATCGAGGTGACATTAATTTTTAAACAAGCGGAAGAATACACGTGTTACCAGGGCCGGTTTTTAAATTAAGGTGGTAACAACGGGTACATACAGCGCTAAGCATGAGTGAATACACCCAATGCTATAGTTGACTAAAAAGACATTTTTGGAAATTGAGCTTAATGCCTTAATTAAAAAAAACACTAGGAAAAATCCAACTTTTGAGGACACCAATTTTCAAAAAATAAAAATAAAAATCTATGTTTAAAATACAGGGTACATAAGTATACACCCCCCTATGTTAAAATACAAGGGGCATAAGCACAGAGTGGATTTTTCAGATATTTTTACTTTACTTTACTATTTATTTTTCTGGCAACATTTTACTTTTACTCCTTACAATTCAACATGAATATCGGTACTTTCTGCTCCTAACATTTTATAAAATTGGCTTGTTACTTTGGTTTTGTACAAGATGTCGTCATGTTGGAGAATAGCATGGATGGTCTGTAGTTCTGGTATTGGTCTGTAGTTCTTGTATTGGTCTATAGTTTTGGTATTGGTCTATAGTTCTTGTATTGGTCTGTAGTTCTTGTATTGGTCTATTGTATTGGTCTATAGTTCTTGTAATGGTCTATAGTTTTTGTATTGGTCTATTGTATTGGTCTATAGTTCTTGTAATGGTCTATAGTTCTTGTATTGGTCTATAGTTCTTGTATTGGTCTATAGTTCTTGTATTGGTCTATAGTTCTTGTAATGGTCTTTAGTTCTTGTAATGGTCTTTAGTTCTTGTATTGGTCTGTAGTTCTTGTATTGGTCTATAGTTCTTGTAATGGTCTGTAGTTCTTGTATTGGTCTATAGTTCTTGTAATGGTCTATAGTTCTTGTATTGGTCTATAGTTCTTGTAGTGGTCTATAGTTCTTGTATTGGTCTGTAGTTCTTGTATTGGTCTATAGTTCTTGTATTGGTCTGTAGTTCTTGTATTGGTCTGTAGTTCTTGTATTGGTCTATAGTTCTTGTATTCGTCTATTGTACTGGTCTATAGTTCTTGTACTGGTCCGTAGTTTTTTTATTGGTCTGTAGTTCTTGTATTGGTCTATAGTTCTTGTATTGGTCCGTAGTTCTTGTATTGGTCTGTAGTTCTTGTATTGCTCTATAGTTCTTGTATTCATCTATTGTACTGGTCTATAGTTCTTGTACTGGTCCGTAGTTCTTTTATTGGTCCATAGTTCTTGTATTGGTCTATAGTTCTTGTATTCGTCTATTGTACTGGTCTATAGTTCTTGTACTGGTCCGTAGTTCTTGTACTGGTCCATAGTTCTCGTACTGGTCCTTAGTTCTTGTATTGGTCCATAGTTCTTGTATTGGTCTATAGTTCTTGTATTAGTCTATAGTTCTTGTACTGGTCTATAGTTCTTGTACTGGTCTATAGTCTTGTATTGGTAACGGTGAGTACCAAGATCATGACTTTATTTTAAAATTCTGTACTGGAAGGTCTGATCAGATATGGTATGGCGTCCTGGTTTGGCACCCTTACCATCCAGTGCAAATCAAAAATTGATAAACTAATAAAAGCAGCAATGAAGGTTATGGGAAAGAAAGACTACACTTCCCTTCAGACCGTCTTTGAGAAAAC
>NC_048421.1:522821-526165 GCF_013103735.1 Etheostoma cragini | reverse complement strand
ACACACCTTTTGGGGTGGGGGGGGGGGCGTTGGAAACCAGAACCAGCTTTAAATCCAGTCCTCATCTAGTCCTCACTAACAAGTTTACAATCATTTTAGTTAAGTTATTATTGTTTGCGTCATCAATACCAAATTCAATCTGTACGTTGACGCACGACTATGAGACGACTCAACATATTTTTGATCGTCCTCGTCCTTATCTGAGAGAGGTGTCTGAGATAGTGGCCTTCTTAATTAACATCTTTTTACTAATTCCGATTTTATCTTTTATTTTATTTCCAGACGCCATATTTGAGCACACACACATACATGTAGATTACTTTAAATGTTAAGGGGAAGATTAAAAAAGACAATCTGGATCTGTGAGTCCATCTGTTGCTGCTCAGTCTGGATCAGACTAACCTGGATCCCCCTCTCTGTCCCAGTCCTCATATGATGGGATGGTACAGGCCTGTTGGCAGACATCCATTTAAAATAATAATAATAATAATAAAGAATAAAGAGTGTGTTCCACATCCACGGACGTTTCCCTAGTTACGGGGAGTATGGTCAGGGGAGCTTCCAGAAATAATGTTCATTTACACGGATACTTTATACTTTAAGTACATGAAAACAATAAATAAATGACAATAAAAACAACAAAATGATTCAGACTTGCAGACAAATAGCTTTGTTACATGAACTTCAAAATAAAAAACCCTAAAGTGTTGCAAGTGCTAAAACATCACCTCAGGTCTGTTAGATTGTGACAGAACCTTTTGTGGTTTGAAACAATCAATTAAAAGTCTTTCAATATTAACGACTGTTTAAATTCTCCAACAGGTCCAGTTGAGCCAAAACTGAAGATTGTACTTGTTGGGAAAACTGGAGTTGGGAAGTCTTCAGTCATGAACACCTTGAAGGGAGAAGAGGTTAAAAGAACCGGGGTTAGCACTGCCTCACTGACAACAAACAACGAGGTGGGGAGAGCATATCATGGTGGCCAGGAACTGGTTATCATCGATACTCCAGGTGTGCTGAACACCAAGAAAAAAGGAAAGGCTGTGAAGAAAGACATCGCGAGGAGCATAGCATGGGCTGCTGCTGCTGGCGGTCCTCATGTGTTCCTGTTGGTGATGCGGGCGGATACAATTACAAGCCAAGACAAAGACGCAGAGGAAATCATTCAGAAGATCTTTGGTGATGAGTACCGACATTACACGTTGGTCTTGTTTACCCGTGGAGGTGAATATAAACCCACGTGCACAGAAATGAAAGAGGGATTTTCTTTCCTTGAGAAGTTCCTTCATGATGACGATTCCATGCATGTTTTTGAGAATAAGGAAAAGGATGAGAAAAAAAAGAAAGAGCAAGTGTCTGGTCTGGTGGAGAAGATCAACAAAATGGTCGCGAAAAACAAGGAGAGAAAAGCACCACGTTACACCAATGAAATGTTGGAAGAAGCACAGAAAATCCTAAAAGAAAAAGAGGAGAAAATGGGGAAGCCGGGAGATTGTGACACCTGTTTAGACATTTCAGACTTGCTGTCTGAAATGGTTAAGATGATTATTGGCTCCAATGCATTGTCAGCTTGGTTAGATAAGACTGTTTCCTTTGCTGGCAAGAAAATAGATTCCACCAGAAAATGAAAAGTTATGAAGCAGAAATATCCAAAGGGTAAAAAAGTGCATAAGGCCAATGATTCGTTTTAGTTTTGTTTTTAATTTGGCTTTTTTTGTCAGCGAGTGATTGAATAGTCTTTTAGTTTAAGATCTGAACTATTGCTGAATAATTGCTTGATGTTCCCTTTGAATCCTGATTTGTAGCCTAATATGGTTTATAACAATTAAAAGTAAAGGTACTTGTGTGAAGAAAAGCAGACCAACAACACAGTACCGTGAGATATTGAAATCAGCTGATCCATGGTTACACCTAACATTATCTCCATGGTTACACCTACCATTATCTACATGGTTACACCTACCATTATCTCCATGGTTACACCAACCGGTTGTATTATGTCTGAATGTACGTTCACACCGCCACCAACTTGAGCTGCAAAAAAGCTCTGAACCTCCGGATTAGACCTAGTGACCCGTGCAGGATTCACTGTGAGAGACCGTTAGAGACCATGTGACCGGCAGCTAGCGCTAACTGGAGACCATGTGACCGGCAGCTAGCGCTAACTGGAGACCATGTGACCGGCAGCTAGCGCTAACTGGAGACCATGTGACCGGCAGCTAACGCTAACTGGAGACCATGTGACCGGCAGCTAACGCTAACTGGAGACCATGTGACCTGCAGCTAACGCTAACTGGAAACCATTTGACCGGCAGCTAACGCTAACTGGAGACCGTTTGACTGGCAGCTAACGCTAACTGGAGACCATTTGACCTGCAGCTAACGCTAACTGGAGACCATTTGACTGGGAGCTAACGCTAACTGGAGACCATTTGACCTGCAGCTAACGCTAACTGGAGACCATGTGACCGGCAGCTAACACTAACTGGAGACCATGCGACCGGCAGCTAACGCTAACTGGAGACCATGTGACCGGCAGCTAACACTAACTGGAGACCATGTGACCGGCAGCTAACGCTAACTGGAGACCATTTGACCGGCAGCTAACGCTAACTGGAGACTATGTGACCGGCAGCTAACGCTAACTGGAGACCATTTGACCGGCAGCTAACGCTAACTGGCCACTTTGTACCAACAACGTTAAATCATAAACGATAGGTAACCTAGCAACTGCAATAATGAGCTTGTCCTCAGAATTAATGTTTTGGTAGGAACCAAAGTTCACATCGTGTATTTCTCGGGGATCAGCCAGCGCGAAGGACATCTATATTCTGATTGGTTGCTGCCGTTAGCCGCTGAACCGCGTCATAGCTCATTACCATAAAGTTGAAAGATTTTCCACTTTTTGATTGATGCTCAAAACGTCCAAAACGTGACACCGACAGATCTGCCTCCTTGCAGCTGAGAGAAGCTTCCATTGGAAATGACTTCCTGTAACTTCAGACGCTCCAGTCGGCGGCGGTGTGAACGTTCGGTTATGGTTGTATTATGTCTTATGGTTGTATTATGTCTTATGGTGTGTGTGTGTGTGTGTGTATGTGTGTTTGTGTGTGTGTGTGTGTGTGTGTGTATGTGTGTATGTGTGAGTGTGTGTGTGTGTATGCGTGTGTGTGTGTGTGTGTGTGTATGATTCAATGATGTAACAATATCTGAATGCATGAAATTATGCAGCAAACATGATTGGACGTTGCATTCCTGTACTCTTTATAAAGACAAATATTAAGGTGTGGGGTTTTATATCATTGGTGTCCATATTCATTTTCTTTATCAGCAAATAAAATATG
>NC_048421.1:517860-522721 GCF_013103735.1 Etheostoma cragini | reverse complement strand
AGTCTCAATAATTCCTAATTTCTGCTTTTCTAACTCAACATTAGGTATAATATCCTATAAACTAGGTTTATTGACCATAAATTCCAAAAATAACTGTAAAACTAAAGTTAATAAGTTAGTGATACGTAGTGTTGAAAACGTAACATTGATTTAAAAAGCTTCAACAGGGTTGATTTTCAAATTTGGCGGGAAGAAAACACAGGGGTTAAGAACCTAACTGGAATTAAAACGACCACATCGATGACAAAACAGAACATTAAATATGAGTTTCCATCCAATTGTCAATCGAATCATCTGAAGTTCGGTTAAAAAACTACTGAGAATAAATCTGTGTAAAGTGTGTTTCCATCCAACGGCTTTACAGCCGGTAAAAACCTGGTGATGACGTCACATGACGCTGTTTTAGGGTCAGATGGGGATATCAGATTGGTTCAAGACATATTAAGGTGTTAACATTCATTTTCACTGAATCGCACAACAGACGTCTACCATCACATGATCACTATGGGACAACATCACATGATCAATATGGGAGAAGTTGTAAAAGAGCTTATGTTCCAGCTGATAGCGACATATTAAGCCATAATAAGAAATAAGCGACCCTATCAACATATCGCTATGACGATGCACGTGCAACGTGTCTTTTATTGTCCCCCTGGCTCTCAAAAAAAAAAATGAAGCAAAGGAAACTAGCACCTTGGTATAACTCATAAGTCTTGTATAGGAAGGCCCTCAGAAATGCCAGATGAGACTATTACTCATCACTAACAATTAGAAATGAGTCTCCTCTTGCCCTCAACGGTTCACCTTTAAATGCAGGACCACAAGAAAACAAAACCTAACATATACTTAAGACTGCTTCTGTCTAATTAATGTCTAAGGTCTCTTCAGCTAAGCCGTCTAACGGTCTCTTAGACCCCATCCCAACGAGGCTACTCAAAAAAACGTTACCCGTGGTTAACACTCCATTACTAGATATGATCAATATGTCTCTATTAACCAGTTATGTACGCCGGTCAATTAAAGTAGCTGTGATAAAACCTCTCCTGAAAAAACCCTCCCTCGAGCCTGAGGTCTCAGCAGACTATAGACCTATATCCAAGATCCTTGGGAAGGTAGTCGCTAATCCGTTACGTGATTTTTCTCCATAGCAATAGTTAATTTGAGGACTTTCAGTCAGGATTTAGAAAGCATCATAGCACAGAGACGGCACTGTGGGAAACTACCAATGACCTTCTAACTGCTTCAGACAAAAGACTTGTCTCCATACTTGTATTATTTGATCTTAGTGCTGCATTCGACACCATTGACCATACCGTCCTGTTACAGAGACTGGAACATTTAGTTGGCATTAGAGGAGCCGCACTAAGCTGGTTGAAGTCCTGTTTCTCTGATCGATCTCCATTTGTTGATGTTAACGATGAATCCTCCCAGCACGCTAAAGTTAGCCGAGGCAATATTATTAGGAAACAATCAATCAACGTTCACTATTATGCCGATGACACCCAATTATACATATAAATCAAGCCAGATGAAACCAGTCAGTTAGCTAAACTTCAAGCATTCATTAAAGATATAAAATCATGGATGATCTAATCTACAATTTTCTGATAAACTCAGATATAACTAAAGTTATTGTGCTGGGCCCTAAACACCTTCGGACTTCATTATCTAGGGATATAGCTGCTCTTTATGGTGTTGCCCTGGTCTTCAACACTACTGTCAGAAATCTAGGAGTTATTTTTGATCAGGATATATCCTTCAACGCCCATGTAGAACAAACCTCAAGAACAGCCTTTTTTTCATCCTTGTGACATCGCCAAAATGACGAACATCCGGTCTCAAAACAGTGCTAAAAAACTAGTCCATGCAAATAGATAGATAGATAGATAGATAGATAGATAGATAGATACTTTATTCATCCCAAATGAAATTTAAAGCATCCAGTAGCAAGACAACATAACGCGACAAACACATATACACACATATATCACACATACCTAAGAATAAAATTGAAAATCACGCACAGAAATGCAATGACCATGATAAGATGAGATACTATGGTAGACTGTGTGTAATGATGTGCAGGGATTGAACAGGCTCATGTTAAAAAGTCAATTCCTCCCCTCCCCACTTGTGTTGTGTTGAAGAGCTGGATGGCCCTGGGAACAAAGACCTCCTCAACCTGTCTGAGCACGACAGTGACAGAAGTCTACCCTGTGAACACGCTTCTCTGTTTAATGGCCGTGCTGTGTAGTGATGGGGGGGGGGGGGTCGTTGTCCATGATCGCCAGCATCCTACTCATGGTCCGTTTTCTGCAGTTGTGACCGACTCCAGCTCAATGCCAACAACAGAGCCAGCTTCCTTTACCAGCTTGACATCCAGAAGAGCTCACTGCAGACATTGAGTAACCGCAGCCACCCCAGGAAGCAGAGACAACTATGCCCTTTGCGATACAGCACATCCGTGTTGCCAGACAAGTCCAGTTTACTGTCCACATGTACCCCCAAGAACTTGGTGCTGACCACTTCCACATTGACCCCTTCAATGGGGACTGGTGTCATGTGTGGTTTCGATCTCCTGAAATCCACCAACAGCTCCTTGGTCTTTGCTGCAGATGGTTGATCATAGAACGTGATTCTCACAGCACCTTTCCCCTTGTCCAGATGAGACTGTGCTCTATGCAGTAGATAGATGATGGCCTCCTCCACGCCCACCTTCTCCTGGTATGCAAACTAGAGCCGGTCCAGAGTTGCTTCCAGGCTGGACTACTGTAACTCCTTATTATCACGATGCCCCCATTCCCTTAAGACTCTCCAGCTGCAGAATTCTGCAGCGCGTGTTCTGACAAAAACTATTAGCTTCTCTGCATTGGCTTCCTGTAAAATCCAGGATTTCATTTAAAATCCTTCATCTGACCTACAAAGCTCTAAATGGTCTAACACCATCTTACTTTGAAGAGCTCTTAGAGCCTTATTGTCCCACCAGAACACTGCAGTCTGGGTCCGGGGACCACAGCCTTCAGCTATCAGGCTCCTCTACTGTTGGACCAGCTTCCAGTCTGGGTCCGGGGACCAGAACCTTCAGCTATCAGGCTCCTCTACTGTTGGACCAGCTCCCGGTCTGGGTTCACAGGGCAGACACCGTCACCCATTTGATAAAGTATAGAGCGGTCTAGACCTGCTCTACCTGTGAATTATAGAGCGGTCTAGACCTGCTCTATCTGTAAATTATAGAGTGGTCTAGACCTGCTCTATCTGTAAATTATAGAGCGGTCTAGACCTGCTCTATCTGTAAAGTGTCTTGACATAACTCTTATTATGATTAGATACTATAAAATTAAATTTGCACCAACATTGTGGTCCTGGACCACTTTTCTTCTGGAATCCTGTACATTTAGCTCTTAAACTCTCTTGTGTTTTTTGTTGTGGGGATTTCTTAATTTCAAACTAAAAGAAACCCCTTGACATTGGTGAGTAAGGAGACTTGTGGAACTTCAGCTGAGCCTCCTGATTGGTTGCTTTCAGCCACAATTTGACTTGTGATTGGCCAGCTCAGGTGATGTGTGTTTAAGGGGAGGGAACTAGAAGCAGGATATAATATAACATGATGAGTTAGAAATTAAAATACTCAGAAAAAGACATCCACAGAGACAAAACCGCAGAGATGAGCTGCTGTTCCAAGACAGAATGGGATCAGAAGGGTAAATATATTTATTCTACAGTACTACAGCTCATTGCAATGTCTGGGGTTTCTCATATATATATAAATACAATATTTGTTTTCTTAAAGATGAACCAGCAACTTATTCTCTTTTTAGCCTGTCTTTGGGGATGAATTAGGTTTTAAGACAACTTTGAACTAATTTGGACTGAATTATCTTCAATATTCATCAACAATACAACTGAAATGTTGAGTTTTTGTAAAGTTCAGAGATGTTTTATTATCTGCACACATCTGGATTAAGCAGCCTTTTAGAGACAATATCTACATTTTTAGTTAGTTGATTAGTTGGAAGATACTTCTCTTTAACTCTTGTTGTTGTTGTTGTTGTTGTTTTTATATATTTGGAAAGACTTTATATCAACCATCACTAACAAAAGGGAAATTAATCGCAACTTAAATTAATTATTAAATTAATTAAAGCTGTGTTTTAAAGTTAAAAACCAATTCAATGAGGATCATTAAAAGTGATGCAACAGTTTATTTTTTCAAACTTATTTTTAATGTAACTTGTTTGTTAATAATTAAGAAACAACTTACACATTAGTTGCACGGCTTTTATGAAGTTGTAACTGTGTTTATAATACCTTATACTCTATAATATATATATTTATACTCTATAATATATATATATAAATATTTACACCCTATAATATATATGTATACTCTATAAAGCATGTACACATTATTTAAATATTATCAGTGCAAAAAGAATTTTAAAAATATTCTTAAATTACTTTAAATGTTTGTGTTTTTAACTGTGGAGACAAAAGTTACACTGAGTAACTTTAATAGGAGATTACCAGCGGAGGAAAGTAACAAAGTAGATTTACTCTAGTACTGGGGTGAAGTACTTTACTTTAGTTACTAGTTACTTTAGTTACTAGTTCTTTACTTTTAATACATTATGTAATAATACATTTTCCTGATGATACTTACACATTTTAAATGCAGGACATTAACTTGTATATTTTTACAGAGTGGTGTTAGTACTTTTGCTGCAGTAAAGTATCTAAATACTTCCTCCACTGCTGTAGATCTGTAACATGTGGGGGGACAGGGGGCAGGGTTAGATGGAGCCCAGAGACCAGAGGGAGGGGTTAGATGGGGCCCAGGGGGCGGGGTTAGATGGAGATC
>NC_048421.1:511813-517760 GCF_013103735.1 Etheostoma cragini | reverse complement strand
TAATTAAGGCCCGAGCACTGAAGTGCAAGGAACCTATCGTTTCTGTAGGGATTATTATTTTATAATTATAATCTCTCATTTTTGAGGGTATTAGCATGCGGGGAAACTCACAAAAACTTGCACACATGTCAGAATTCCTGTAGTGGTTGGTGTCGGGCGTTGCCAGGGGGCTCCATAGCGCCCCCTAACATTCACCCTGAGTTCGACAAGTGTAATAATTCATCGTTCAAACAGGAAACACGCGTATCATCTGGTTCATTTTATTTCCTGTTTCCCGTCATAGCCTTTCCGGGGAATCCCGTTTCCCGGGATTGAACCCTAGTCATGATCCGGCCTTCATGACCACAGGTTAATGTAAGAACAACACTGCAGTAAACCGTACGGTAAAGTGAATTTAACACCGCTACTCTGGTTCTTTGGCCAATCTCACGCTCCACTGTCCCCTCCCTCGCGAACTAAAACCCTGAGGTACTTGACCTCCTTTACCCCAGGGTAAGGACTCAGTCTCCACCCCGCAAAGGCACTCCAATCGGTTTCCTGCTGACAACCACGCCCTGATCTGGTATCGTGGTCAGACCTCAGATTGAAGGATAAAACTGTAAACATCTCTAAGTTGGTTGGTTAGGATCAAACATATGTAACAATGAACACAAAATGTGTCCAGCAAGGTGAAGAACTGCCAACGTTAGCGTCTTTCATTGTTCTGATAGGGTGGGTCATGTGCTGGGTGACGCCACATAGACTCTCTGCAGTTTCCATCAGTCTCATTCAATGGGAAGCCAGGATCAAAATTCAAACCTTACTATAGGTGAGACCTTCAACGTCTGGAGTTTTTGGAGCCTGTTGACCGTCCGACCGGTCTCTGCAATACCTTTGAAAGGGGCGGCCACGTTTGCAGAGTGTTGTCTTTCTTTAAAAAGTCCACGTGGTTAGGTTCCCACATTGAGCTACCAGGTTGCTTCATTTTTACTTTACATAATCTTATATTTTCCTAGGACAGCGAAGGCATGTCCTTGCCTTTGATCAGCTTCCCCTGGTATTCTTACACTAATCAATCCCACTCCTCTTCTAAAACTAACCAACCGAACCAAAGAAGGCAACCAGTACTAGCTATGGTTAGGGTGGCACAGTCGGGTGGGCTATGACTTCACCATTGGCAAAATTAGACACGATAGTGGAATGATCTGAATCCTTCTCACAATCTCATGGATACATAACATCGTGACGGAGGCATTTCTTACCATACTAACTAACTGACTACTGTTGTAATAAGAGAATTTCCTTAAGGTATCTAATCTAATCTAATGTCTTTAACATTTCCACTAGTGCTGAGGATCGTCCTGCTTGGGAGTGTCAGAGCTGGGAAGAGTTTTTCAGGAAACCAAATCCTGCGCAAGGACAACCTATTCCCCTCAACACCCGGTCCGTTTGCTGTCACAGAGAGGTGCCAGAAGAAAGAGGAGAGAATTAACGACCAAACCGTGGTTGTTGTTGATACTCCTGGGCTGTTAAATGCTAACAAACCAGAAGAAGAGATTATGACAGAGATCAAGAACTCCATCAGTCTTTGCGAACATGGTCCGCATGTGTTCCTGTTTGTGCTGCGTGCGGAAACATACACAATGGATGCGGAAGACAAGGTGAAACGCATTTTTGGCAAAAACGCATTGGATTACACTATGGTGCTGTTCAACGATAAAGACAACGAGGTTAAATCCATAAAGGACTTTATTGATAGCAATAGAAATCTCAAAAAGCTAATACAAAAGTGCAAGTATGGATACCATGTTTTTGACGGGAGTCTTGAACAGGTACCTGAGCTACTGACAAAGCTCAATAATAAAGTGAAGGCAGCAAAAGGACGCCACTACACCGCTCAGATGCTCGAAGAACATGAGTCACTACAGGTACAAAATGCAGATGCAGGACTAACACAATCCAAGCCAGCTGCTATTAAAATGGCTACTTGTGGTGTGATGGTTGGAGGTCTGCTTGGGTACCTGGTTTATCAGGGTCCTATAACGTCTACGATATCCGCAACACTCGGAGCCCTAGGGGGCGGAATACTCTGCGTTGCACTGGCATGTACAGTGAAAATCACCAAAGAAAAGTGCAAATGCTGCAAAGCATATTCTGTTATTTAACCCTCATGTTGTCTTCATGTTTCCCTCATGTTGTCCTCATGTTGTCCTCATGTTGTCACCATGGTGTCTTCCTGTTGCCCTCATGTTTCCCTCATGTTGTCCTCATGTTGTCCTCATGTTGTCACCATGGTGTCTTCCTGTTGCCCTCATGTTGTCCTCATGTTGTCCTCATGTTGCCCTCATGTTGGCCTCATGTTGCCCTCATGTTGTCCTCATGTTTTCCCCATGTTGTCCTCATGTTGTCCCCATGTTGTCTTCCTGTTGCCCCTCATGTTGTCCTCATGTTGTCCTCATGTTGTCCTCATGTTGCCCTCATGTTGTCCTTATGTTGTTCCCATGTTGTCTTCCTGTTGCCCTCATGTTTTCCTCATGTTGTCTTCCTGTTGCCCTCATGTTGTCCTCATGTTGTCTTCCTGTTGCCCTCATGTTGTCCTCATGTTGTCTTCATGTTGTCCTCATGTTGTCTTCATGTCGTCTTCATGTTGTCCTCATGTTGTCCTATATCAATGTTCTCTTTAATTCCCCAAAATAACATGATTGATTCCACCCAACGCTCTTTGCCAAGTACAAATCTCTACTTTCATTAATTTTGGGGCGTCTTATTCAATTTTATAGCATTGTAAAACAAATGGAAGTGTTTTTGAAATAGTATTGAGTAAAAGTTGACATATTCCAGTCTGTGATTATCATCAACATCCCTTCCTTTAATTTTAGTCAAAATAATTCCTAATTTCTGCTCTTTTGAAGCGTCAAAAGTGTTGAAAAAAGGGAGAAAAACGTAAGAAGAAGTTAAAAACATCGATAGAAAAATGTAAAAAAAAGTAATGATTTCGTCGGGAAGACAACACAAGGGTTAATCTGATCAGACCAATACCTACGTATAAAAGTAAAGGAGGAAATGATTGTGGTGCAGTTTGTATATTTAGTTATTTCTCTTTTGTTTTGTGTGTTTGTGTGTGTGTATGTGTGTGTGTGTGTGTGTGTGTGTGTGTGTGTCAAGGAATGTTTTAAAATAAGTCATGTGAAAGAAACACAAAACATCTGTTTCTATATCTAATCAAGCTGTAAAATTGTATTCAATGTGCATGTAAAGCAAGAACAGTGTGTATAAACCTCTGAACATGTATTTATAATGTGTGATACACAGACGGCCCAATGAAAACGTCCAATGGACGTTGGCACGACGACAGCGTCGCGGTGCAGCCTGGTCCCGAGGACGTAACGTGTGTCTGTCCTAATTTCGAATGATAACCACATAAAAATGATCTTGTTTTTCATTGTGTCTGATTCTCAAAATATTTCATACTTAAATCAAAAATAAAGACATGTAACCCTCCAGATGTTGTCTTCATTCAGATTAATGTCAATGTTACTGAGTGGAAGTGGTTTTAAACAGTCGACCTGGCCGGACCATCAACACGTTCTCCATCCGTGTGATTGGCAGAGGACAGAAAAGAAGCTAAATATACGGCGTGCCTACGGTGACAAGACAACAGCACCCAACCCACCAACCCCCCAGCACTCAACCCCCCAACCCCCAAACCACCCAATTGTCCATGACAAGTTAGAATTGTTGGCGTGGCAGCAAGTTGTAGAGAACGAAGTAAGATGAATTCTTTTAAATCGCTCCACTCTAGTGCATCAATTCACACTCTACGTCACGCAATACTTACTCATTATAAATGCAGAAAAATCCTAAAATGTACACCATACCTAAACAGCTTTTTCACAAAAACTGTAAAATATATCAATCTGAAAAGCAATAGCCAGATAGCTGAATATTTTGTGAACGTCTTAAAGTTTGAACCACGTCTGAAGGTGAAAGTATGAAGGAGCTGAAAATTTCGGGAGCAGAAGAAAATTTGAAGGATTTGAAGCTCGCTCTAATCGACTTTAATGTTAAAATAAAATGTTTAAAAGCTTAATATTTGGAAAAGTATAAATAGTAGAAAATAGTTGAAGAAGTCCCATCATCTGCTTAAAAAGCTGAATATTGTAAAAGTTGAACGGAATAAATAGCTGAAAGTATGCAGAAGTTAGAGAGAGCCAAAACAGGTAGGGAAGAAGAAAAAAATAATAAAGAACCAAATAGTGCAGCATTCCCACTATTGTATCAGAGCTGCAGGGTGTGACACGAGACGCCTACATGACGCTTCCAAAGAAGCATGTTACACACACACACACACACACACACACACACACACACACACACACACACACACACACACACAGACACACAGACACAAACACACACACACACAGACACACAGACACAAACACACACACACACACACACAGACACAAACACACACACACACACAGATCATTATATAAGAGCTGCCGGTTGTTGTGATGAAACAAGACGCCGTTTGATTGACCCCTTTCTCCACAACACTTCCAAGGAAACTTGTTAAATAACACACCCACATACACACACCCACACACACACACACACACACCCTCACACAGACACAAACACACACACACAGATCATTATATAAGAGCGGCCGGTTGTTGTGATGAAACAAGACGCTGTTTGATTGACTTCTTTCTACACAACACTTCCAAAGAAAGTTGTTAAATAACACACCCACATACACACACCCACACACACACACACTCACACACATACACACACACACACTGGAATACAACCACAATAAATCAACATGAACCTGTCTTTGACTCAGCGTCCCTTTGTGTGAGATTCCGGGGAAGAAACGGACACAATTTAATTTGTAATGGGGATCAATAAACAAATTAAATTAAAATTTATAAATACACACACCGGAATAAAACCACAAAAAATCAATCATGTTATTTTGGGGAATTAAAGGAACTTTGATGTAAGACAACATGAGGACAACATGAGGACAAAATAAAGACAACATGAAGACAACATGAGGACAACATGAGGACAACATAAAGACAACATGAAGACAACATGAGGACAACATGAGGACAACATAAGGACAACATAAAGACAACATGATGACAACATGAGGACAACATGAGGACAACATGAGGACAACATAAAGACAACATGAAGACAACATAAAGACAACATGAAGACAACATGAAGACAACATGAGGACAACATGAGGACAACATAAAGACAACATGATGACAACATGAGGGCAACATAAAGACAACATGAGGACAACATGAGGACAACATAAAGACAACATGAAGACAACATAAAGACAACATGAAGACAACATGAAGACAACATGAGGACAACATAAAGACAACATGAAGACAACATGAAGGCAACATAAAGACAACATGAGGACAACATGAGGACAACATGAGGACAACATAAAGACAACATGAAGAAAACATGAGGACAACATGAGGACAACATGAGGACAACATAAAGACAACATGAAGACAACATGAGGACAACATAAAGACAACATGAAAACAAAATGAAGACAACATGAAGACAACATGAGGACAACATGAGGACAACATGAGGACAATAAAGACAACATGAAGACAACATGAGGGCAACATAAAGACAACATGAGGACAACATAAAAACAACATGAAGACAACATGAAGACAACATGAGGACAACATGAGGACAACATGAGGACAACACAAGGACAACACGAGGAAAACATGAGGGCAACATGGGGACAACATGAGGACAACATGAGGGCAACATTAGGACAACATGAGGACAACATGAAGACAACATGAGGACAACATGAGGACAACATGAAGACAACATGAGGACAACATTAGGACAACATGAGGGCAACATGAGGACAACATGAGGACAACATGAGGACAACATG
>NC_048421.1:510678-511713 GCF_013103735.1 Etheostoma cragini | reverse complement strand
TAAGAGCGACTGATTGGGCAAAATAACAATAATACTTGCATGTAACCCCTTAATCAGGTAATTTACCTGGGTCTGTTTGATGAGCTGGTGGAGCTCTGTAAGCAGCTCAGCAATCTTGGTATCAGCTGACATGTCGGCCCCCTTCAAGGTTTAGGCATTCA
Organism: Etheostoma cragini; assembly: GCF_013103735.1. Taxonomy (NCBI): domain Eukaryota; kingdom Metazoa; phylum Chordata; class Actinopteri; order Perciformes; family Percidae; genus Etheostoma; species Etheostoma cragini. The sequence goes on along the minus strand of NC_048421.1, from coordinate 511,552 downwards.
GAGAGCTCTTGTTAAAACAGTGTTAATATACATAACTCCAAGAGAAAATCTGTCATTTTAAAAAGGCATGAATTACAGCTTCTAATGTAAAAGAATTATGTGAAGCAGTAAGTAGCAGGCTTATAACTTTTAGGTTTTTTTTTTAAACTGTTTATTGGATGAAAGCCGAATAATAAAGTGGATCCTACCGGTGTTGATCAATGTACTGCAATGATTTTATATCTCCTGTATCGCACAGCGTCTTTGAATTGACCAACTTCTGAATGGAGATCTGTGTAATTTCTCAATGGAGAGCGGTGTCAACTGATGGAGATCTGTGAGCAGCCCGGTAGTCTATGCCAAGATTCTGTCATTTAAAAAAGAACTCAGTTAGAACATTGTCCATATACATGCAAAACCCCATTAAGAAATCGGTCATTTTAAAAAGCAGTGGGGCCGCGGCTTGCGTTACAAAATCGACTGGAAAGTTAGCAGGACCAGGTCAAATTGCTTTATACATTTTAATATTGTATTAAAACTTCATGCCGAATGAAAGCCGAATAAAAAGGTGACTGCTACATGTTTTTGATAATATCCTTAAAGGCTTTAATGTGCCATAAATAACAAGGTTTCTCTAAATTTACAGATGTATGAATGGAGTTCGGTTGACACTCTGAGGAAAAAAACGGCCAATAATTACAGCATGTTGGGTGTAAACGGCGTGAAAATACTTGCTTTTGTTTGAGTAAAACTGCATAAGATGCTAACGTTGCCGTTAGTAGTGATATTAAATGAGTCTTTGTAACATTGCGGCTAGCTAGCTAGGTTATGGCTAAGTGTTAGCTTGTTGGGTTAGCAAGTTGTATGTTTTGCTAATGTTAGCTGGGCTGCTAAA
>NC_048421.1:510309-510578 GCF_013103735.1 Etheostoma cragini | reverse complement strand
ATGATGAATGAAATCTCTTCTCAGGAATCTCACAAGGAAAAATGATAAATAATAATCAGCAGCAGTGCAGTTCAAAGAGCTTTACATAAAACATCAAACGCATTATTATTATCAATTACATAAAATGTGTATATAATACAAAATTAGGAACAGTAAATAAAAGTTAAAAAAAATGAATACAAAATAAAAACAAATAATCAAAAACGGGTTGAATACCAAATTAAAAGAAAAAAATTCCCAGTACAGGAGATTTCATTCATCATTATATC
>NC_048421.1:509501-510177 GCF_013103735.1 Etheostoma cragini | reverse complement strand
CACACACACACACACACACACACACACACACACACACACACACACACACACACATCTGCACGACCCTTCCAAAGAAACTTGTTAAATAACAAACCCACATCCACATATACACGCACAGACACATACACATATACACACATATACACACAAATATACACAAACACACACACACACACATGCAAACACACACACACATAAACATCAGTCATGCAGCAACGGGCCACAGGTCGGAGTCAAACACGCGCCCGCTGTGGGAGGAGTGAGGGTCTATCTATTTGGGCGCCCCTCTCCCCACTGACCCCCCCGGGCGCTGAAGCCTGGAGTTTAGATATAAAGCAGGGCGTTGCCCTTGGTTACAGCGTACTGGTGCTGCTAGATCCCTAAATAAAGGGCTTTGCTGGTCTCCCCCCCCGTAGAGTGGACGGCAGGCCCTGCAGCTGATTGGATAACACTCATTGATGGTGGTGTGCTACAGGACCGGCCACGGGTTTAAACCTGCTGTGGGGGTCCAAAATGTGGGGGGGGGGAGGGAGGGCGTATAAAACCAACATGTCTGTATGTGTGTGTATGTGTATGTGTGTGGTTGTGTGTGTGTGTATGTATGTGTGTATGTCTGTATTTGTGTATGTGTGTGTGTGTGTGTGCCAGACACTTCGAGGGAGGAGTTATAAAGTTT
>NC_048421.1:507776-509148 GCF_013103735.1 Etheostoma cragini | reverse complement strand
ACAGAGAGACCAGCTCCACCCCCACAACGTCTCTGACCCCCCACCACAGAGAGTCCACGTCTCTGGCCTTCCGGATCAGTCTGTTGAGTCTGAGATCAGACTGTCTCACCCAGGAAACAACCATAAAAGGCAGTTTCTGTATAACGATGTCTATTTGTTGCCAGGCAACGCCCTCTGGTGGCCGCAGTTAGTGTTGCAGGAGGAAATAAGCAAGGGGGGGGGGGGTTACAGAGAGCTCCAACCTCTGCATAAGGAGACAGGTTGGGGGGGGAGGTTATTATGGCTCAAACAAACACTTTCTCCATGTATGTATAAATATACATATTTATACATACATATACATACATACATGTATACAGTGAGGAAAATAAGTATTTGAACACTCTGCTATTTTGCAAGTTCTCCCACTTATAAACCATGGAGGGTCTGATGTCCTCGTAGGTGCATGTCCACTGATAGAGACATGTCCACTGTGAGAGACATAATCTAAAAAAACATCCAGAAATCACAATGTATGATTTTTAAACTATTTATTTGTATGATACAGCTGCAAATAAGTATTTGAACACCTGAGTAGATCCATGTTAATATCTGGTCCAGCAGCCTTTGTTTCCAACGTTTCCTGTAGTCCTGCACCAGGTCTGACACCCTGCAGAAGGGATTTTGGCCCCCCCTCCACACAGATCTTCTCTAGACCAGTCAGGTTTCTGGGCTGGAGTTTGAGCTCCCTCCAAAGATTCTCTATTGGGTTTAGGTCTGGAGACTGGCTAGGCCCCCCAAGAACCTTGATTTGGTTCTTCCAGAGCCCCCCCCCCCTTGGTTCTCCTGGCTGTGGTCTTCGGGTCTTTGTCATGTTGGAAGACCCAGCCTCGACCCCTCTTCAATGCTCTAACTGAGGGAAGGAGGTTGTTCCCCAAAATCTCCCAATACATGGCCCCGGTCCTCCTCTCCTTAATACAGTGCAGTCGCCCTGTCCCATTTGCAGAAACCCCCCCAAAGCATGATGCTACCCCCTGTTCTATTACATATACTGTTCTATTACATGTAATGTTTTATTGCATGTACTGTTTTATTACAGTGGAAGCTCCTCCCCCTTTAACTCTCAGACCTGACTTATGAGCTCAATGCAGGACAGGTGTTAACACCTGAGCTTAATGGGAAGCAGGTGCGGTAGGGTGACTTGGCCGTGAAAAGGAGGAAAAGGAACGCAACCAAGAGAAAGAGAGGACAGACAGAGAGTGGTAACGGGAGGACACGGACCGGCCAGAAGCAAGGAGGACATATCGGGGAAACAGGCACGAGTGAAGAGTGAGAGAGCGAGAGAGCGTGGAGTTGGACTGACATGGAGGACAGCAGAGTTGGCATACTGAGG
>NC_048421.1:501969-507676 GCF_013103735.1 Etheostoma cragini | reverse complement strand
GTGTGTGTGTGTGTGTGTGTGTGTGTGTGTGTGTGTGTGTGTGTGTGTGTGTGTGTGTGTGTAACAAGCTTCTTTGGAAGCGTCACGTAGGCGTCTCGGTTATAACCCTGCAGCTCTGATACAATAGCTGGAATGTTGTGTCATTCTGTTCTTTCTTTAGTCTTCTTCTTCCTTATTATTCTGCACGTTTTTTAGCTCTCTCTAACTTCTGCATACTTTCAGCTATTTATACCGTTCAACTTTTACAATCTTCATTTCTTTCAGTAGATAATGGGACGTCTTCTACTATTTTTATACTATTTTTACTTGTTCAAATATTAAGCTTTTAAACATTTTATTTTAACATTAAAGTCAATGAGAGCGAGCTTCAAATCCTTCAAATACTCTTCTGCTACCGAAAGTTTCAGCTCCTCCACTTAATTGTAATTTTAATCCCCAGTGGGGAAATTACAATTTACACTCTTTTTACACACTTTGTTAATAATCACACACAGGCCTGAATTGCATGGAGAGATGTCAGGGGGGGGGGGGGTACTGTTCCTTGCTCAAGAGCACCTGCCAGTGCCCAGGAGGTGAAGTGGCATATCTCCAGCCACCAATCTACACTCCATACTTTCTGGTCCATATGGGGACCTGAACCAGCGACCACCTCTGGTTTTAATAATATATTAAACAATAATAATTTAATAATTTCACCTTCAGACGTGGTTCCAACTTTAAAACGTTCACAAAATATACAGCTATCCGGCTATGGCTTTCCAGATTGATACATTTTACAGTTTTTGTAAAAAACAAAGCTGTTTAAGTATAGTGTACATTTTAGGATTTTCTGCATTTATAATGAATGTGTATTGCGTGAAGTAGAGTGGAGTGAATGTCACTAGAGTGGAGGGAGTCAAAAACTGAATCTTACTCCGTTCTCTATAACTTGCTCCCACGCCAACAATTCTAATTTGTCATGGACAATTTGTACATCAAAACATGGGTATTCTTGTCTAGTCTCAGCCAATGTGTTCATGTGTGCGATATGTGTTATATTCTTCGCTCAGTGAGCTTTCAAATGACAACAGTTCCCAATCTTCCTCCATTCACTGCCATGTTAAACGTCGTCCACATTTCTGAGCAAAACGCAGAGCGAAGCAGTTTTTTCTAATCGCTGATACGCCCGCATTTTTAAGTTTATCCACATGAATTTTATATCAATGAGTTCACAAAGGCCTTCTAGTGCCCATGATGAGGTTGTTTGACTGAAATAACTTTTCATTTGGCCCGTCTGACCATTTGTTTGAGAGCTGGTTGAGTGTCTGAGGAGCTGCGGTTTCCCACCGCTGACAGGTACAGCAGCTGCATCGTTAACTGACTACAGATCAAAGAGATGACATCACAGAGATGAAAGGCTTCCTTGTGTTTACAAACACGGCCGCTGATTATATGTAGCCATGACAACTGTGTCCCAGAAACTGCAATACTCTGTATGTCTGTCTGTCTCCATCTCTTTTTTATTGTATATTACAATGTAGGCCTATAGCACACTAAGCAGATGTTTTGGTGGTGGGGCAGTGGTTATGACACATGCCCTCTGTGTGGAAGACCGGGGTTCGATTCCCACAGCGATACCTCAACCAATCTATTCTCCATGAAGACAGTTAACCCCCAGTTACCCCCGCTGTAGAACATCAACCCAGACGAAGGCATTTAACCCCAATATGATTTTTTTATTATTCAATTCAACTTTTAAAATCTAGCTCTAGCTCCTTATGGTGTAGTGGTGTTATTCAACTTAATAAAAACCATTTCTACTTTTTCAACTATTCTTACTACTTCAACATCTTCTTACTGATTTAAGCTGTTTATCCAGGTTAGCTTTAGCATTTGTTTTTGTTTTTTTAATTTTGACACCTTTTTTACATTATTGTTGTAACTGAACTTAATTAAAACCATTCCTATATTTTCAACTATTCTTACAACTTTTACTAATTTAAGATATTCAACCAGGTTAGCTTTAGGAATTCAGCTATTCAGCATTGTTCAACTATTCTCCCTACTTCAACATCTTCTTACTGATTTAAGCTATTTATCCAGTTTAGCTTTAGTGTTTCATTTTTTTCTACAACTTTTACTGATTTAAGCTATTCAACCAGGTTAGCTTTTGCAATTCATCTATTCAGCATTCCCACGCATTTCCTGCATGAAATGCATTTTCTAGTATTAACAATAATCAGCAGCAGTGCAGTTCAAAGAGCTTTACATAAACCATCAAACACATCATTATTAACAATTATATAAAAATTGTACATAATACAAAATTAAGAACAGTAAATAAAAGTAAAAAAAAAAATTAAGACAAAAAACAATCAAAAACAGATTAAAAGAATAAAATTCATTGTACAGTGCAAATAATTAAACAAAGGTGTGTCTTTGTTTGTATGTGTATCAGTGTGTCAAAGACACATACGTGTGCTGGGTATTGGGTGCTGTCGTCTTGTCACCATATGCACGACGTATATTTTCCTTCTTTTCTGTCCTCTGCCAATCACACGGAAGGAGAACATGTTGATGATCCGGATCTGACCGTTAGAAACCACTTCCACTCGGTAAAGTTGACATTAATCTGGATGAAGACAACGTCTGGAGGGTTACGTATTTTGAAAATCATACACAATGAAAAACAACAAGATCATTTTTATGTGGTTATTATATGAAATTAGAACAGACACGCGTCACGTCCTCGGGACCAGGCTGCACCGCGACGCTGTCGTCCATTGGACGTTTTCATTGGGCCGTCTGTGTATCACACATTATAAATACATAGTTCTGCAGTTTTATACACACTGTTCTTGCTTTACATGCACATTGAATAAAATTGTACAGCTTGATTAGATATAGAAACAGATGTATGAGGAAAACATGAGGGCAACATAAAGACAACATGAGGACAACATGAGGGCAACATGAGGACAACATGAGGACAACATGAGGGCAACATGAGAACAACATGAAGACAATATGAGGACAACATGAAGACAACATGAGTACAACATGAGGGCAACATGAGGGCAACATTAAGACAACATGAGGACAACATGAGGGCAACATGAGGAAAACATGAGGACAACATGAGGACAACATGAGGACAACATGAGGGTTAAATAACAGATCATGTTTTGCAGCATTCACACTTTTCTTTGGTTCTTTTCACTATACATGCCACTGCAACGCACAGTAGTCCGCCCCCTATAGCTCCGAATATTGCGCCTATCGTAGACGTTAGCGTATCATTAAAAGCCCGATACCCAAGCAGACCTCCAACCAACACAACACATAAAACACCAGTTTTAATAGCTATCTTGGAATTTGGTTGTCCTGTCTTTGCATTTTTTAACTGCTCCACATGTTCTTGGAGCATCTCAGCGGTGTAGTGGCGTCCGTTTGCTTCCTTAACTTGATCATTGATCTTTGTCAGTAGCTCAGGTACCTTTTCAGTACTCCCGTCAAAAAAATAATCTCCATACTTATACTTTGTTAGATGGTCTTGGAGATTGCCTTTGTCACCGATAAAGTCCTCTTTGCAGTCAAACTCATTGTCTTTAACGTTGAACAACACCATAGTGTAATCCAGTGCGTTTTTGCCAAAAAGGCTTTTAACCTTGTCTTCCATATCCACTGTGTATCTTTCACTCGTATTCAGCACAAACAGGAACACATGAGGACCAGGTTTGCATAGACTGATGGATGTCTGGATCTCTTTCATAATCTCTGCTTCTTTTTTGTTAGCATTTAACAGACCAGGAGTATCAACAACAACCACGGTTTGGTTTTCTTTAACCTCCTGTTCCTTCTGGCACCTCTTTGTGACAGCACTCATATCCCTTCTTGAGGGGAATAGGTTGTCATCGCCCAGGATTTTGTTTCCTGAATAACTCTTCCCAGCTCTGACACTCCCAAGCAGGACGATCCTCAGCTCTAGTGGAAATGTTAAAGATGTTAGATTAGATACATTAGATGATACTTTATTCAGTTCACAGTGGGAAAATTCCCTTATTACAGCAGCAGTTAGTTAGTTAGTATGGTAAGAAATGCTTGTCATGATGTTATGTCATTTCTATGAGATTGTGATTCAGGTTCAGATCATTCCACTATTGTGTCTCTACGGTGAGCCAATTTTGCCAATGGTGAAGTCATAGCCACCCTACTGTGCCTCTGATAGCTAGTACTGGTTAACTTCTTTGGTTCGGTTGGTTAGTTTTAGAAGAGGAGTGGGATTGAATAGTGTAAGAATACCAGGGGAAGCTGATCAAAGGCAAGGATGTGCCTTCGCTGTCCTAGGAAAATATTAGATTATGTAAAGTAAAAATAAAGCTGCCTGGTAGCCCAATGGGGGAACCTAACCACGTGGACTTTTTAAAGAAAGACAACACTCTGCAAACGTGGCCGCCCCTTTCAAAGGAATCACAGAGACCGGCTGGAAGGTAAACAGGCTCCAAAAAATCCAGACGTTGAAGGTCTCACCTACAGTAAGGTTTGAATTTTGATCCTGCAGAGAGTCTCTGAGGCGTCATCCAGCACATGACCCACCCTTTCAGAACAATGAAATATGCTAAAGTTATCAGTTCTTCACCTTGCTGGACACATTTTGTGTTCATTGTTACATATGTTTGATCCTAACCAACCTAGAGATGTTAACAGTTTTATCCCTCAATCTGAGGTCCGACCACAATATCCATCAGATCAGGGCGTGGTTGTCAGCAGGAAACTGATGGAGTGCTTTAGCGGGGTGGGGAATGAGTCCTTACTTTGGGGTAAAGGAGGTTAAGTACCTCAGGGTTTTAGTTTGCAAGGTAGGGGACAATGGAGCGGGAGATTGGCCAAAGAATCAGAGCAGCGGTGTTAAATTCCCTTTACCGTACGGTTTACTGCAGTGTTGTTCCTACATTAACCTGTGGTCATGAAGACCGGGTCGTGACTAGGGTTCAATCCCGGGAAACGGGATTCCCCGGAAGGGCTATGACGGGAAGCAGGAAATAAAATGAAACCAGAAGATACGCATTTTCCCTGAAAGTTTGAACGATGAATTATTGCACTTGTCGAACTCAGGGTGAACGTTAGGGGGCGCTATCGAGCCCCCATGGCAACGCCCGACACCAACCACTACAGGAATTCTAACATGGATGCAAGTTTTTATGAGTTTCCCCGCATGCTAAGACCCTCAAAAATGAGAGATCATAGTAATAACCCCTACAAAAACGATGGGTTCCTTGCACTTCAATTAATTAAAAATGCAAGGAGTGTGCGTTAACCTAGCTCTGGGGAGTCATTCCCCAGAGTCCTTATGTTCTTTTTTCCCCAGCATGTTCCCTTGGATCAGAGAGGCTTCAAAATCAGGGAACCAGCGTTCGCCTTGGTCCCGCTACACGTTCTGCGGTGCCATGTTCAACTGCTCCACTGCAGTGCCCTGCTACGTCCAGCTACGTCCTGCTGTGCCTTGTAATGCCGCACAGTGTCCTGCTATGCCATGAACTACCACAAAGAACTGCTACAAATTACTATTTTTTTCTATTTTTGTTATTGCCACTCTTCATTAACCCCAACCGGCCCGTCAGACACCGCCTACCAAGAGTCTGGGTCTGGATCTGGGTCTGACCGAGGTTTCTGCCTAAAAGGAAGTTTTTCCTCTCCACTGTGGCCCTGTTGCTTGCTCTGGAGGAGA
>NC_048421.1:491801-501869 GCF_013103735.1 Etheostoma cragini | reverse complement strand
GGGTCGCTGGGGACGACTGGCGAGGGGAGGCTTGGACCCCGTTGAAACTGCGTGCAGTTCTAGTTATTATTATTATTAAAGTAAAGTGCAAGTACCTCACCCCTGTGCTGCAGTAAATGTACTTACAGTGAGTATAATAAGTATTTAACACCCTGCTATTTTGCAAGTTCTCCCACTTAGAAATCATGGAGGGTCTGAAATTGTTGTCGTAGGTGCATGTCCACCTGGACAGACATAATCTAAAAAAAAAATACTTCAAATACATATATTCAAATACTTATTTACGCTGTATCATACAAATAAATCATAAAAAATCATACATTGTGATTTCTGGATTTTTTTTTTTAGATTATGTGTCTCACAGTGGACATGCACCTACGACGACTATTTCAGACCCTCCATGATTTCTAAGTGGGAGAACTTGCAAAATAGCAGAGTGTCAAATACTTATTATACTCACCGCTGGTAATCTCATATTATAGTAACTCAGGAAAACCTTTGTCTTCACAGTTAAAAACATATAAACTTATAAAGTCATTTAAGAATTTTTTTAATGTCTTTGTGCACTAATAATATTTAAACAATCTGTATACATGCTTTATAGAGTATAAATTTATATATCATAGAGTATAAATATATATATTATAGAGTATAAATATATATATTATAGAGTATATATTATAGAGTATAAATATACATAAATTATAGAGTATAAGGTATTATAAACACAGTTACAACTTCATAAAAGCAATGCAAATAATGAGTATTGATGGTTTATAAGTTATTTCTTAATTATTAACAAGAACTTCATATAATATACAAATACGTGTTAACAAACTGTAGCATCACTTTTAATGATCAACATTGAATTGGTTTTTAAAATAAATAAATTATTAACTTAACTTGTGATAAATTCCCCTTTTGTTAGTGATGGGTAATATAACGTCTTTCCAAATATATAAAAACAACAACAAGAGTTAAAGAGAAGTATCTTCCAAATAATGAAATAACTAAAAACTTAGATATTGTCTCTAAAATGCTGCTTAATCCAGATGTGTGCAGATAATAAAACATCTCTGAACTTCAGAAAAACTCAACATTTCAGTTATATTTTTGATGAATATTAAAGATAATTCAGTCCAAATTAGTTCAAAGTTATCTCAAAACATAACTGATCCCCAAAGACAGGTTAAAAAGAATATGAGTTGCTGGTTCATCTTTAAGAAAACAAATATTGTTTAATATATATATATAAATATATGTGAAACCTTAGACACTGCAATGAGCTGTAGTACTGTAGAATGAATATATTTACCCTTCTGATCCCATTCTGTCTTGGAACAGCTGCTCATCTTTGCAGTTTTGTCTCTGTGGATGTCTTGTTCTGAGTATTTTAATTTCTAACTCATCATGTTATATTATATCCTGCTTCTAGTTCCCTCCCCTTAAACACACATCACCTGAGCTGGCCTATCACAAGTCAAATTGTGGCTGAAAGCAACCAATCAGGAGGCTCAGCTGAAGTTCCACAAGTCTCCTTACTCACCAATGTCAATAAGAAATCCCCACAGCAAAAAACCCAAGGTAGTTAAAGAGGTAAATGTACAGGATTTCAGGAGAAAGGTGGTCCGGGACCACACTGTTGGTGCAAATTTAATTTTATAGTATCAAATCATAAAAAGAGTAATCTCAAGGTCTAGACCTCTCTATAATTTACAGATAGAGCGGGTCTAGACCGCTCTATAATTTACAGATAGAGCGGGTCTAGACAGCTCTATAATTTACAGATAGAGCAGGTCTAGACAGCTCTATAATTTACAGATAGAGCGGGTATAGACCGCTCTATAATTTACAGATAGAGCGGGTCTAGACCGCTCTATAATTCACAGGTAGAGGAGCGGTCTAGACCGCTCTATAATTTACAGATAGAGCAGGTCTAGACCGCTCTATAATTTACAGATAGAGCAGGTCTAGACCGCTCTATAATTTACAGATAGAGCAGGTCTAGACCACTCTATAATTTACAGGTAGAGCAGGTCTAGACCGCTCTATAATTTACAGATAGAGCAGGTCTAGACTGCTCTATGACTTTATCAAATGTGGTGACGGTGTCTGCCCTACGAACCCAGACTGGGAGCTGGTCCCAAAGGAGAGGAGCTTGATAGCTGAAGGCTCCCAATCTACTATGAGAGACTCTAGGAACCACAAGTAGCTCTGAATTCTGGGAGTGCAGTGTTCTGGTGGGACAATAAGGCTCTAAGAGCTCTTCAAGGTAAGATGGTGTTAGACCATTTAGAGTTTTTTAGGTCAGGAGAAGGATTTTAAATGAGATCCTGGATTTTACAGGAAGCCAATGCAGAGAAGCTAATACAGGAGAAATATCTCTTTTCTTCTTGTCAGAACACGCGCTGCAACATTCTGGATCAGCTGGAGAGTCTTAAGGGATTTGAGCATACTGATAATAAAGAATTACAGTAGTCCCGCCTGAAAGTAATTCTGGACAAGCTTGTGCAGATGGGGGTTGATGCTCACCTGGTATCCTGGAGAACAGACTGACAGAGAGACCACAGTTAATCTGAGACTGTGTTCTGCAGCACCGGAGTGCCTCAGGGGACTGGCTTTCACTGTTCCTGTTCACCCTGGGCACATTAGACTTCTCCGAGTCATGCCACATGCAGAAGTTTTCAGACGGCACTGCATTAGTGGTGTGTATCAGGGATGGACAGGACTACAAGTCCAGTAACCTGATGGATGACTCTCTGCAATGGTGCAGAGTCAACCATCTGCAGCAAAGACCAAGGAGCTGGTGGTGGATTTCAGGAGATCCAAATCCATTGAAGGGGTCAATGTGGAGGTGGTCAGCACCAAGTACTTGGGGTTACATGTGGACAATAAACTGGACTGGTCTGCCAACACGGATGCGCTGTATCGCAATTTGCAGAGTTGGCTCTACTTCCTGGGGAGGCTGCAGACATGGAATGACTGCAGTGAGCTCTTCTGGATGTTCTCCCAGTCAAACTGGTAAAGAAAGCTGGCTCTGTTGTTGGCATTGAGCTGGAGTTGCTCACAACTACTGCAGAAAGACGGACCATGAGTAGGATGCAGGCGATCATGGACAACGACCCCCTCCCCGCCCACCAGCACCACACAGCACGGCCATTAAACAGAGGAGCATGGTCAGAGGCACTGTCATGCTCCGACAGGTTGAGGAGGTCTTTGTTCTCAGGTCCATCCAGCTCAACACAACACAAGGGGGGAGGGGAGGATTTGACTTTTCAACATGAGCCTGTCTCCCCCCCCCCCCCCCCCCCCCCCCCCCCCCCCCCCCCCCCCCCCATCGTCTCACTTGTCTGCTCTACAACTTTCTTATTGGGTATATTAGCCCTCATACATAACCTGGACTGGGGTCATAACATCGCCATCTTCCATCTTATAACTTATTCCCTGTTAATAATATTCTTATTCAGTCAGTCAGTTTATAGGTTATTATGTTTATATTTTATAGTCATAGTTAATGTATCAATAATAATTCATAATCTAAATTAATCATGATCTAATGCACTGTTCAATCCCTGCACTGGTCATCACTACACACAGTCTACCATAGTATCTCAGCTTATCATGGTCATTGCATTTCTGTGGGTGATAATCAATTTTATTCTTAGGTACGTGTGATATATGTGTGAAGATATGTGTGTAATATGTGTGATATTTGTGTGTATGTGTCTGTTGTATTATGGTTGTCTTGCCCCTGGATGCTTAACACTTCCTTTGAGATGAATAAAGTCTCTCTCTCTCTCTCTCTCTCTCTCTCTCTCTGTCTCTCTCTCTCTCTCTCTCTCTGCATGGACTAGTTTTTCAGCATTGTTTTGAGACAGAATGTTCCTCATTTTGGCAATGTTACAAAGATGATGAAAGGCTGTTCTGGAGGTTTGTCTAAGAGGCGTTAAAGGATATATCCTGATCAAAAACAACTCCTAGATTTCTGACAGTAGAGTTGGAGGCCAGGTCAATACCATCCAGAGTATAGCTATGGAGTCCGGAGGTGTTTACGGCCCAGCACAATAACTTCAGTTTATCAGAAAATTGTAGATCATCCATGATTTTATATCTTTAATGAATGCTTTAAGTTTAGCTAACTGACTGGTTTCATCTGGCTTGATTTATATGTATAATTGGGTGTCATCTGCATAATAGTGAACGTTGATTGATTGTTTCCTAAAATTATTGACTAGATTAAGTATATAAGGAGAATAGAATTGGCTAAAGCACTAAGCCTTGTGGAACGCCATGGCTAACTTTAGCGTGGAGGATTTATTAACAAACAGGATTAACATTAACAAATGGAGAGAAACAGGACTTCAACCAGCTTAGTGTTGTTCCAGTCTCTGTAACTGGACGGTATGGTCAACGGTGTCGAATGCAGCACTAAGATCTAATAAGACAAGTATGGAGACAAGTCCTTTGTCTGCAGCCGTAAGATGGTCATTAGTAATTTCCCCCAGTGCCGTCTCTGTGCTATGATGTTTACTAAATCCTGACTGAAAGTCCTCAAATGAACTATTGTTACGTAGAAAATCACGTAACGGATTAGCGACCTTAGATTAGATTACCTTCCCAAGGATCTTGGATATAGGTCTATTGTCTGCTGAGACCTCAGGGTCGAGGGAGGTTTTTTTTAGGAGAGGTTTTATCACAGCTACTTTAAATGACTGCCGTACATAACTGGTTAATAGAGACATATTGATCATATCTTCTATTGGAGTGGTAACCACGGGTAACGCTTTTTTAAGCAGCCTCGTTGGGATGGGGTCTAAGAGACCGGTAGACGGCTTAGCTGAAGAGGCTTTAGACATTAATTGGACAGAAGTATATGGCAGGTTTTGTTTTCTTGTGGTCCTGCATTTAAAGGTGAACCGTTGAGGGCAAGAGGAGATTTTATTTCTAATTGTTAGTCTCATCTGGCTTTTCTGAGGGCCCTTTCTATGTTTTCAGACTTGCGGGTTATACCAAGGTGCTTGTTTCCTTTGCTTTATCTATTTTTTGAGAGGAGCAACAGAGTCTAAAGTCGTCTGTAGGCAGGTCCACAAAAATATCAATTGGGAAGGGACTAAAGTTAACATAAAGGTCCTCTGCTATATTAAGGCACAGGACTTAATTAAAAGCCATTGTCAGGCTTTTAGTGAATAAGCTTTATTTACTTTAGTATAGTCAGATAGTAAAAATTCCAAAGTTATTAGAGAATGGTCTGATAATAAAGGATTCTGCGGAAATACTACTAAATCTTCAATGTTGATGCCATATTTCAGCACAAGGTCGGGGGTGTGGTTTAAACAGTGAGCGGTCTTATGCACTCTGACTGAAACCAGCTGAATCTAGCAGTGAGATGAAAGCAGTACTAAGGCTATAGATGGCAACGTCCACATGGATATTAAAATTACCTACAATAAATATTTTGTCTGATTTAAGGACTACATGTGATGAGAGCGGAGTGAGGACCCAGAGAGGGTTGTAGGCAGGAGAGAGCTGCACAAAGCTTTATAACAAAAAAAACACGTCCACCAAAAGAAACAGGAACTGACAACAGCAACACAAAGTCCCAAAATCCCCAAAAAGGTCCAGGGGGGAAAGCAATGCAAAAACAGGGACCAACGTTTTCAACACTATTTAACGCTAACTTATTAACTTTAGTTTTACAGTTATTTTTGGAATTTATGGTCAATAAACCTCATTTATAGGAAATTATACCTAATGTTTGAGTTAGAAAAGCAGAAATTAGGAATTATTGAGACTAAAATTAAAGGAATGGATGTTGATGATAATCACAGACTGGAATATGTCAACTTTTACTCAATACTATTTCAAAAACACTTCCATTTGTTTTACAATGCTATAAAATTGAATAAGACGCCCCAAAATTAATGAAAGTAGAGATTTGTACTTGGCAAAGAGCGTTGGGTGGAATCAATCATGTTATTTTGGGGAATTAAAAAGAACATTGATATAGGACAACATGAGGACAACATGAGGACAACATGAAGACAACATGAAGACAACATGAGAACAACATGAAGACAACATGAAGACAACATGAGAACAACATGAAGACAACATGAAAACAACATGAAGACAACTTGAGGACAACATGAAGACAACATGAGGACAACATGAAGACAACATGAGGACAACATGAAGACAACATGAAGACAACATGAAGACAACTTGAGGACAACATGAAGACAACATGAAGACAACTTGAGGACAACATGAAGACAACATGAGGACAACATGAAGACAACTTGAGGACAACATGAAGACAACATTAGGGTTAATTCCTTCCTACCATAGGTACATTAAATCCAGCTCAGCAGCAGCCTCTAGACATGCATTTAAAGTCTGAATGCTTATCAATTAGATCGATATCTAGACTACAAATTTTCACTACCTTGTGTAAGGCGTTTGGTAAAGTGTCTTTAGATGAGCTGAACTTATGTTAGCAGGACAAATACACACAGATACTGTAGAGTTCAGTTTGATACATATTTTATTTGCTGATTAAGAAAATTAATATTGACACCAATGATTTAAAAAACCTTAATTTTGTTTTTAGAAAGAGTACAGGAATGCAACGTACATCAATGTTTGCTGCATAATTTCATGCATTCAGATATTGTTACATCATTGAATCACACACACACACACACACACACACACACACACACACACACACACACACACACACAGCGTAGAGACCGACACATCGGGAGAGAGAGAGAGGCGGACAACATTCAAACCTCAAAGTGTCTTTGTTCCAAGCAGTTACAAAATCCCCCAAAATACAACCATAAGACATAATACAACCATAACTGGACATTCACACCGCCGCTAACTTAAGTTCCAGGAAGTCATCTTCACAGGAAGCTTCTTTCAGTTGCACGGAGGCAGATCTGTCGGCGTTTTGAGCATCAATCAGAAAGTTTACATTTTTCAACTTTATGGTAATGAGCTATGACACGGTTCAGCGGCTAACGCCAGCGACCAATCGTAATATAGACGTCCTCCGTGCTGGCTGATCCCAGAGAAACATACGATGTGAACTTTGGTTCCAACCAGAACATTCATTCTAAGGACAAGCTCATCATCGCCGTTGCTAGGTTACCTATCAGTTATAATATAACGTTGTTTGTACGTAGGGACCAGTTAGCGTTAGCTGCTGGTCACATGGTCTCTAATGTTCCCTCACAGTGAATCCTGCACGGTCACTAGGTTAGTCTGGATCACTAGGTTAGTCTGGATCACTATTAGTCTGGGTCAGTAGGTTAGTCTGGATCACTAGGTTAGTCTGGGTCACTAGGTTAGTCTGGATCACTAGGTTAGTCTGGGTCACAAGGTTAGTCTGGGTCAGTAGGTTAGTCTGGATCACTAGGTTAGTCTGGGTCACTAGGTTAGTCTGGATCACTAGGTTAGTCTGGATCACTATTAGTCTGGGTCAGTAGGTTAGTCTGGATCACTAGGTTAGTCTGGATCACTAGGTTAGTCTGGGTCACTAGGTTAGTCTGGATCACTAGGTTAGTCTGGGTCACAAGGTTAGTCTGGGTCACTAGGTTAGTCTGGATCACTAGGTTAGTCTGGATCACTATTAGTCTGGGTCAGTAGGTTAGTCTGGATCATTGGGTTAGTCTGGATCACTATTAGTCTGGGTCACTAGGTTAGTCCGGGTCACTAGGTTAGTCTGAATCACTGGGTTAGTCTGGATCACTGGGTTAGTCTGGATCACTATTAGTCTGGGTCACTAGGTTAGTCTGGATCACTAGGTTAGACTGGATCACTAGGTTAGTCTGGATCACTATTAGTCTGGGTCACTAGGTTAGTCTGGATCACTAGGTTAGTCTGGGGGGACCAGAGTTTTTTTGCAGCTCAAGTCGGTGGCGGTGTAAACGTACGGTGAGAGATAATGGTAGGTGTTACCATGGAGATAATGGTAGGTGTACCCATGGAGATAATGGTTGGTGTAACCATGGAAATAATGGTAGGTGTAACCATGGAGATGATGGTAGGTGTAACCATGGAGATAATGGTATGTGTAACCATGTATCAGCTGATTTAAATTTCTCACGGTACTGTGTTGTTATTCTGCTTTTTCTTCACACAAGTTTTTAATAATTATTAACCATATTAGGCTACAAATCAGGATTCAATGGGAAAAACCAAGCAATTATTCAGCAATAGTTCAGATCTTAGACTAATAGAATATTCATTCACTCATTGATAAAAAAAAGGCAAACATTTTTTTATTATGACATGTACGCATCTGCCACGTTGGCAATCTTGGAAGCCAACTGGTATAGCAACGGTGGACAGGCTTTGTCAATCATCTCAACCATTTTAGAGAAGATGTCATCAGCTCCTGACATGAACATTTCCTCCTTTTTTTTTTCTTCTAGGATTTTCTCTGCGTCTTCCAACATTTTAGTGGTGTAACGCTTTCCCTTGTTTTTTGCGACCCTTTTGTTGATCTTCTCCACCAGACCAGACACTAGCTCTTTCTTTTCCTCATCCTCTTTTTTATTTTCAAAAACATGCATGGAATCATCATCATGAAGGAACTTTTTAAGGAAAGGATAATCCTTTTTCATTTCTTCTGTGCTCTTAGGTTTACATCTGTCTCCGTGGGTGAACAAGACCAGCGTGTAACGTCGGTACTTGTCACAAAAGATCTTCTGAAGGACTTTCACTGCATGTTTGTCTTGGCTTGTAATCACATCCGCCCGCAGCACTAACAGGAACACATGAGGACCGCCATCAGCAGCAGCACATATTATGCTCTTTGCGATGTCTTTCTCCACATCCTCTTTTTCTTTCTTGGTGTTCAGCAGACCTGGAGTATCGATGATAACCAGGTCCTGGTCACCATGCGTTACTTTCGCCACCTCAATCTTTGTTGTCACTGAGGCAGCGCCAGCCCCGGTTCTTATCACCTCTTCTCCCTTCAAGGTGTTCATGACTGAAGACTTCCCAACTCCAGTTTTCCCAACAAGTACAATCTTCAGGTTTTCCTCATCTAGACCTGTTGGAGAATTTAAACAGTCATTAATATTTAAGACGTAAAACAGAGTTACTGCATTATTAAAAATGTGGGTCAGTGCAATATAGGGTGGTGTTATATGGGTGTTATATGTTTTTTTTTTTTTTTGTCTCTATATGTCCTTTGTTCTCCATTCTTCTTGTTACTGTCTATTCTGATGTGATCGTTGTTCTTGTCCTTGTTTGTCTGTATTTAGCCTGTGTATAGTGTATTTGTATGCATTTATTATTTTTTTGTGTACCAACCTGCCAGGGGGTCTGCAGATGGAAATTAGCCTAAGGCTACAATCTGGCATATTTACATTTGTGAAAATGTTCATTAATATGTATTGTCCCCATTAAGAAAATAAATAAAATAAAATAAAAATAAAATAAAGATTTGTTTTGTTTTAAACCAGAAACGGTTCTGTCCCAATCTGACAGACCTGAGGGGATACTTTAGCACTTGCAGCACTTTTTTGGTTCATTTTGCAGTTCATGTAACAAAGCTATATGTCTGCATCAGTCTGAATCATTTTATGGATAAATATTAAAAACATGTATCTGGACCACAGCTACTCTGCTGGCTGTTTTCAACTCTGTCTAAAACTGTTCCAAATCTGAGATTATCAACTGTTACCTAAAGCCGAGTCTTAAAGGTGTACTGCCACACGTATTTAATTACCCTTCACAATACCTAGAGATCGGCATGGGGAACTTTCCATAAGATCATCTCTCAATGCAAATCTAACCAGTTATTAGGCTAATTGAATCCATGCCAATCTCTAGGTATGGTGAAGGGTATGTGATGATGGGGGGGGTTATTTTAATTCCAAAGGCCGAGGGAACTTTATCCGGATGCATAATATCCTGAACATGAAATAGCTGGCCTTTAATAATAAAAACCTGCCTGTCTCTATGGGATTGTAACATAGGGGGGTGTATACTTATGCCCCTGTATTTTAACATAGGGGGTGTATACTTATGCCCCCTGTATTTTAACAT
>NC_048421.1:488203-491701 GCF_013103735.1 Etheostoma cragini | reverse complement strand
TTACAGATAGAGCAGGTCTAGACCTCTCTATAATTTACACATAGAGCAGGTCTAGACCGCTCTATAATTTACACATAGCGCAGGTCTAGACCTCTCTATAATTTACACATAGGGCAGGTCTAGACCGCTCTATAATCTACAGATAGAGCAGGTCTAGACCTCTCTATAATCTACAGATAGAGCAGGTCTAGACCGCTCTATAATTTACAGATAGAGCAGGTCTAGACCGCTCTATAATTTACAGATAGAGCAGGTCTAGACCTCTCTATAATTTACACATAGTGCAGGTCTAGACCGCTCTATAATTTACAGATAGAGCAGGTCTAGACCTCTCTATAATCTACACATTGCGCAGGTCTAGACCGCTCTATAATTCACACATAGAGCAGGTCTAGACCTCTCTATAATTTACAGATGGAGCAGGTCTAGACCATTCTATATTTTACAGGTAGAGCAGGTCTACACCGCTCTATAATTTAAAGATAGAGCAGGTCTAGACCATTCTATAATTTACAGATAGAGCAGGTCTAGACCATTCTATAATTTACAGATAGAGCAGGTCTAGACCATTCTATAATTTACAGATAGAGCAGGTCTAGACCTCTCTATAACTTCATCAAACAGGAGAGTTTTAAGTTGAAAGCAATTCTAAGTCTTTCGGTCGGGGGTGTGGTTATAACAGTGAGCGGCCTTATGCACTCTGACTGAAACCAGCTGAAACTAGTAGTGAGATGAAAGCAATACTAAGGCTATCATTGTCAACGTCCACATGGATATTAAAATCACCTACAATTAATACTTTGTCTGATTTAAGGACTACACCTGATAAAACTCTCAGAATTCAGATAAAAACTCAGAATCTGGTCCTGGAGCTCCGTAAACAACAACAAATATAACTGGCTGCAATGTTTTCCATGAGGGATGTTAACAACAAGGCTTTCAAACGAGTTATAATGTAGTTTAGGTTTAGGATTAATTAACATGCTGGAATCAAAGATGGCTGCAACTCCCCCCCTTTGAGTATTATTATGACTGGGATGAGGGACTTCATTTAGACTCACACATTCTTCATGACCCAGCCATGTTTCAGTAAGACACATTAGATCAATTTGATTATCTGATGTCAGATTGTTTATTAGTACTGCTTTAGAAGACAGAGATCTAATATTTCATAGTCCACATCTAATTTTCATATTCTATTTTGTCATTGCAGTGGTAGTTTTAATTCCAGTTAGGTTGTTAAGTATAGCCCCTCTTTTGTTTCCCTTGATTTAACCGATGTGAGTCGAGGGACAGACACCGTAGTTCTTAGACTCTGAGTGGGCGACTGACCCAGTGGAAGCACAGAGGAGCGCACTACACCTCTGATTACTAATATCAGACTTGGGTTGTTGTGGTTTTTGACTGATAATAGACTCTGTTGGACTTTTTGATCTGAGAGCGACTCCGTCCAAAGGGGGATGAATGCCGTCTCTCCTGATGAGACCAGGCTTTCCCCAGAAGGCACTCCAGTTGTCTATGTACATCATTAGCTGGGCACCACCCTGACAACCAGCGGTGGAAGGACGACATGGGGATCTAAATGTCATCCCTGATCAGGTTTGGCAGGGGTCTGAGTCTGACATTGTCTTTGCATATGCACAAAGTGACTCAACATTCATTTTAGTGATCTCTGGGTATCATTATCACCTACGTGAAATATGATCTTACTGTGTTTACAGTTATCTTTAGCCAGCAGCTTTAGATGGGATTCTATATTGCCTGGGTCTTCCCTGAGGCCTCCTCCCACCTCGTTGTCCCTCCACCTAGTCCTGGGTCTTCCCCGAGGCCTCCTCCCAGCTGAAGATCCCTCCACCTAGTCCTGGGTCTTCCCCGAGGCTTCCTCCCAGCTTGATGTCCCTCCACGTAGTCCTGGGTCTTCCCCAAGGCCTCCTCCCAGCTGGACGTCCCTCCACCTAGTCCAAACCTCTCATGCTAGCCTGACAGGTTGTCCTGAAGAGAATGAGGTGTATAACTTGTGCCTCACAGGCTTGAGGTTATACAGCCTTTATTACGCAAGGAGACCAGGGGAACCAAAGATTGGGGGGGATGGCTAAGATGAAGAGAGCCATTTCAATGGCTGGATTCAATAATGACCTAAACTGTAGTGTGTGTTGATATTCTTCACATATGCTGTTGGAGCCATTTCAATCAGGAGAGACTTTGTTGCAGATATATTAAGATGTATTGTCCATACACATGATATGAAATGTACAACATTCAGACTCCATCGTAAGGAAATCATTTTAAAGGGAAAGAGAAGCCCAGACATGGAGTCTAGACACTGGTGGTGGCAGCAAAGGAGCCCGAAGACCAGACTGACGGAGCTAAAGGAAGACCTCATGTTGTCTTCATGATGTCCTCTTGTTGCCCTCGTGTTGGTCTCATGTTACCTTCATGTTGGTCTCATGTTCTCCTCATTGTGTCCTCATGTTGCCCTCATGTTGTCCTCTTGTTGCCCTCATGTTGGTCTCATGTTACCTTCATGTTGGTCTCATGTTCTCCTCATGTTCTCCTCATGTTGTCTTCATGTTCTCCTCATGTTCTCCTCATGTTCTCCTTGTGTTGTCCTCATGTGTTCCCCATGTTGCCCTCATGTTGTCCTCATGTTGTCTTCATGTTGTCCTCATGTTCTCCTCATGTTCTCCTCATGTTCTCCTCATGTTGTCCTCATGTTGTCTTCATGTTGTCCTCATGTTGCCCTCATGTTGTCCTCATGTCGTCTTCATGTTGTCTTCATGTTGTCCTCATGTTGCCCTCATGTTGTCCTCATGTTGTCTTCATGAACAACAAACTGGACTGGACCCACAACACAGATGCTCTGTGCAAGAGGGGTCAGAGCAGGCTGGCCTTCCTGAAGAGGTCCTTTGGGTGACAGGCCCCCCCCCCCCCAAAGGCTCTCTATGACTCTGTGGCGGCGTCATCCCTCCTGGTTTGTGGGAGACAGAAGGTTCCTGACTAAACCCCCTCCCCTCCCCCCCCCTTCCATGCACTACACCCAGTCAGCCTGGTGAGCAGCTTCAGTGACAGGCTGCTCCATCCATTCATTTTGTGTTATGTACAATTTATTATTATAATTTTTCATAATAACGTCTTTGACATTTTATGTTCAGAGCAGACGATCCCCCGTGGTGCTGGGCTTGGTTCTGGGGAGTAGGAGGCGGTTGGAGTCTTTTGAGCGGAGGGATCGTGTTGTAGTGAGAAGGGTGAGTAGTAGTCTTTCAGGTGGGGGGGAGGGGGGGACCTTGAGACCTTGTATTCAGTCCTAGCAGAAACGGGACCCCCGCCAGGGAAGTGAGTGGAGAATGGGTGTGATGTGGTCTCATCAGGATCCTTCAGCACTATTGTGGACACACAGCAGTCTCTGCAGACTGTTGTTAGGGGTCCTGATGAGAAGTGTGTGTGTCTGTGTGTGTGTGTGTGTGTGTGTGTGTGTGTGTGTGTGTGTGTGTGTGTGCG
>NC_048421.1:486474-488103 GCF_013103735.1 Etheostoma cragini | reverse complement strand
TTCAACCTAAGTTAATTGTTGTTTTGATGTTAACTAACAACAAAATGATCATTGTTTACGAATTATTAGCAATGCTATAAACTTTATTATCCATCCATCCATCTTTGTCCGCTTATCCGGTCTCGGGTCGCAGGGGCAGCAGCTCCAGTAGGGAACCCCAAACTTCCCTTTCCCGAGTCACATCAACCAGCTCCAACTGGGGGGTCCCGAGGCGTTCCCAGGCCAGGTGGGAGATATAATCTCTCCACCTAATCCTGGGTCTTCCCCAAGGCCTCCTCCCAGCTGCATGTCCCTCCACCTAGTCCTGGGTCTTCCCCGAGGCCTCCTCCCAGCTGGACGTCCCTCAACCTAGTCCTGGGTCTTCCCTTAGGCCTCCTCCCAGCTGGGCGTGCCTGGAACACCTCCCTAGGGACCCCACCCCAGGAGGCATCCTTACCAGATGCCCGAACCACCTCAACTGGCTCCTTTCGACGTGAAGGAGCAGCGGCTCTACTCCGAGCTCCTCTCGGATGACTGAGCTTCTCACCCTATCTCTAAGGGAGACGTCAGCCCCCCTCCTGAAGAAACCCATTTCGGCCGCTTGTACCCTGGATCTGTTTTTTTCGGTCTTGACCCAGCCTTCATGACCATAGGTGAGGGTAGGAACAAAAACTGACCGGTAGATCGAGTACTTTGCCTTCTGGCTTAGCTCCCTTTTTGTCACAACAGTATGATAAACAGAATGTAATACCGCACCGGCTGCTCCAATTCTCCGAAAAATCTCACGCTTCATGGTCTCCTCACTTGCAAACAAGACCCCAAGGTTTTTAAACTCCTTCACTTGGAGTAAGGACTCACTCCCTACCTGAAGAAAGCACTCCATCGGTTTCCTCCTGAGAACCATGGCCTCAGATTAAGAGGTGCTGATCCTCATCCCATCCGCTTCATTCTCGGCTGCGAACCGATCCAGTGAGTGCTGAAGGTCACAGACCGATGATGCCATCAGGACCACATCATCTGCCAAAAGCAGCGATGAGATCCTGAGCCCACTGAACTGCAACCCCTCCCCGCCATGACTACGCCTCAATATCCTGTCCATAAATATTACAAACAGGATTGGTGACAAAGAGCAGCCCTGGCGGAGGCCAACCCTCACCTGGAACGAGTCCGACTTACTGCCGAGAACCCGGACACAGCTCTCGCTTTGATCATACAGAGATTGGATGGCCCTAAGAAGGGACCCCCTCACCCCATACTCTTGCAGCACCTCCCACAGTTTCACCCGGGAGACCCGGTCATACGCCTTCTCCAGATCCACAAAACACATGTAGACTGGTTGGGCATACTCCCAGGCCCCCTCCAGGATCCTAGCGAGAGTGAAGATCTGATCCGTTGTTCCACGACCAGGACGAAATCTGCATTGTTCCTTTTCAATCTGAGGTTTGACTATCGGCCGAACCCTCCTTTCCAGCCCCTTGGAGTAGACTTGAGAAGTGTGATACCCCTGTAATTGGCACACACCCTCTGGTCCCCCTTTTTGAAGAGGGGAACCACCACCCCTTGTCTGCCACTCCTTAAGCACTGTCCCAGACTTCCACGCAATGTTAAAGAGGCGTGTCAACCAAGAACGCCCCTCCACACCCAGAGCTT
>NC_048421.1:484898-486374 GCF_013103735.1 Etheostoma cragini | reverse complement strand
CTTATGCCCCTGTATTTTAACATAGGGGGGTGTATACTTATGCCCCTGTATTTTAACATAGGGGGGTGTAGACTTATGTCCCTGTATTTTAAGAAAGAAAATGTTTTTATTTATGAAACATTATTCATTCACAAAGAAAATTGGTGTCCTTAAAGATTGGATTTTTCCTAATTGTTTTTTAATTAAGGCATTCAGATCAACTTAAATAAAAATACATTTTTGGTTCCTCTTTTTAGTCAACTTTAGCATTGGGTTATCGACTCATGCTTAGCGCTGTATGTACCCGTTGTTAACACCTTATTTTAAAAACCGGACGTGGTAACGCGTATCCTTCGGCTGATTTCAAAAATACTGTCACCTCGATCTCGGCCGTCTGAACTCCTATCTCAGATTAACATTAGAAATATTAACAGGAAACAATCTTTTGTTTTCTCGTGATAACAAAATAATTAACTTGTGAATTCTAGAAAGCGAGAAAAATAATTGCGAGCGCAGCTCGGCTTCCGTACCGCATCCTCAAGTAAATAAATCAGGGATAAGTAATCAGGCCATCAAAACAATGAGCTGCCAAATAATCAAAGCTGAACAAAGGCTATGTTTGAGTTAGGAATGATAATATAAGGAATGAAAAGCTTAATCACATCAAACAAAAAACATATTTATATATATTCTTATATATGTTGTGACAGGAATTAAATTTGAATTAAGTCAAATAATCAATTAAATTAAGTTAATGCAACATAAAGTTAATAAAGTTAATACAACATAAAGTTAATAAGGTTAATACAACATAAAGTTGAATAAAAGAAAAAAGAAGGTATAAAGAAAACTAAGAGGAGCTGGTTAGTAAAAATAAAGCATGGAGGCTATAAAGATTGATATCTGGTTTTCATTATCGAAGCTAACAGTACATAAAAAAGTATTAATGAGAGAGAACATAGTTTCTTTGCTGGTTTATCAAGAAAGAGTTCTGTAAATGAAATTAACTTACCAGGCTGAGGACGAGTGCCAAACTTCTTTTTGTTTCTGAAGTAGTCCCAGAAGTCCATCTTGTAGTAGTTGATGTCAGATGTGGAATAGTTTGTCATTTCATTTTTATATATTATAAAGTCTGTGTAGTCCCCTCCCCTTAAACACATGTCATCAGTTAACTAGCCAATTTGATTGAAGAAGAAGAAGAAGAAGGCAGAGAGAGCCAACCAGTCACAGGTTAGAAACCCAAATGTAACTGCAAGCAGCCAATCAGGGGCCAGGGAAAAGTGCATCAAACAAAGTACATTTTAAGTTTGTATATATTTGTTGAGCTTTGTTTTTACAGTGAATTTAGCAAATTGAATTAAATTCAATTGTATTTATAGTATCAATTCATAACAAGAGTCATCTTGAGGCACTTTACACATAGAGCAGGTCTAGACCGCTCTATAATTTACAGATAGAGCAGGTCTAGACCGCTCTATAATTTACAGATAGAGCAGG
>NC_048421.1:483773-484798 GCF_013103735.1 Etheostoma cragini | reverse complement strand
ATATATATATATATATATATATACCAGTTAGTTGTCATCCCTTACAGGCTGATTTTCAGGTGTTTTCATCTAGCCTACCATTTGAACTCAGAAGCAGTCTTTGGTCCCTGCAGCCGGTCTACTTCTTAATTAAAGAACTATAGATAACTTAGTGAATTACTGTTTACTGTTTTTATTGTTTGTAACAATGCCTGCAACCTCTGAAATCTCTGTATTGTGTGTATTAGTTGTGTATTAGTTGTGTACTAGTTGTACTATACTATCTCTTGTCCATCAAACTGCCCCTCTGGGGGACAGTAAAGGGACTTCTAGTAGACCACCGGGACAGGAAAACCTGATTCTGCTCCAATATGTTCAGAATATATTTGTTTAACGCTCTTAATATTTATTAGTATTCAGGATTTGACTGAATTGAAGAGTTGTTTTGATAAGATTATGATATTACCTGCAGGGTACCCGGGGGCCGAGGGGGCTCCGGGGGGCTGGGGGAGGTACTGAGGGGGGGCTTCATAATTCATCTGGATGGATGGATGATAGACGGGTGGGTGGATGATGGATGGATGGATGAATGGATGAAGGGATGATGAAGGGATGATGGATGGATGATGGATGAAGGGATGATGGATGGATGATGGATGGATGATGGATGGATGGATAGGTGAAGGGATGATGGATGGATGGATGATGGATGGATGGATGATGGATGGATGGGTGGATGAAGGGATGATGAAGGGATGATGGATGGATGATGGATGGATGGATGATGGATGGATGGGTGGATGAAGGGATGATGAAGGGATGATGGATGAATGATGGATGGATGGGTGGATGACTCTAAGAGAGCAAAGCAGAATCAGTTATTTGGACTTCATGGATCAGAATGTAAATCTCAGTAATCTTTCTAATATTTCAGAAATACTCAAGTCCATTAGACCCTGTCTGTCTGCCTGTCTGTCTGTCTGTCTGTCTGTCTGTCTGTCTGTCTGTCTGTCTGTCTGCCTGTCTGCCTGTCTGTCTGCCTGTCT
>NC_048421.1:482519-483673 GCF_013103735.1 Etheostoma cragini | reverse complement strand
TGTCTTGCCCAAGGACACTTCGACAATGAATGCAGGGGCGGGGATCGAACCACCAACCTTCCGATTGGCAGGCAACCGTTCTACCACTGAGCCACAGCCGCCCCACACATATCATAACAATCACGCCCTGGTTGGTTACTGGCCATTATTTATTATATGCTAAATAAAACACTTTTATTGGACTGCTGGTTCGATGGTCTCATACCTGTAGATATCAAAGGCTCTGGTAGGTTCGTACGATGTGTTAAAAGCCTCTGGTGGCGTGTAAGTGCATGTCCCTCCTACTGGCCCACTGTCCTTGAAAACATGCATGACGCTGCAGGAAATCCGGGCAAGGCCAAAATCTGTAAGCTGCAGAGAGAATTACCAAAGAGAGGGAGACAGAAGAGGTTCTTCATTTGAACGGGTGTGCAGAAGACAGACATGAAACCAGCTATGAACATGAAGGAGTCTTAATGAATGTTCATGACTGTTGTAATTAAGCTTTTGGTGCGTAACATTTTGACATTAATGAACGTCCGTTACTTTCAAGCCCTTGCCAAATGAGTTGCTAGAAAGCTAATTAAGACTATCAGCTCCAAACAACTCTCTCTGTGAGTTGGTTTGGTCTTCACGAGACTGTTGGGGTTAGACAAAGATCTTGACAAACAGGTAGTGGGGGTAAACTGGGAAAGTCTGAGAAGGACCCTGTTTGAGAGATCTTTAAGTCACACCTCCAGCGGACCTTTCTGGCTTCCCTGAAGGTCGAGGGCCTTGAACCTAAGTGGGCAATGTTCAAAGCTTCCATTGCTGAAGCTGTAGCGGGAAACTTTGGTCTCAAGGTCTTAGGATTCTCAGATTGAAGAGAAACAATGCTCATTTGGTCTACATGTCATGCCAAGATCTCCCGGGCGATACTGTTGGAGGTGCTGCAGGATTAAAGGGTGGAGGCTATCCAACATGTATATCCAAAGCTTGTGCTGGTTCTTGAGTTGCACCTTTTCACCAATCCTGTTTGCGATATTCAAGGATATCAAAATGTAGTCGTGAGGGGGAGGGGTTGCAGTTAGGTGAGCCGGAGATCGCTGTTTTATGCAGATACTAGGCTCGTTCGAGATGAACTGCGCCTCGCCTGTAAAGTGGACGAGAGCAGGCGGCAGCAGCGGGGGCGGGGA
>NC_048421.1:477809-482419 GCF_013103735.1 Etheostoma cragini | reverse complement strand
TACTTACTTTTGTTATATTATTTAATTACACATTATTCAATTTATTGTCACTTACTTACATTGCAATATTTTTTGCACTATGGCTACCTCACTTTACTTTACTTTACAATACTTCTTATATAATGCCACTTTACACTCATTCAGTACGTTTTGCACATTCTGTATCTGTTATCTGCTTGTTGATTGGTTGATTGGTTGTTGTTTTGCTTCTTACTGTGGACAAATTGCTGCTGTAACAAGAGAATTTCCCCACTGTAGGATGAATAAAGTATTATCTAACCTAATCTTACACGTGGTGCAGGAACGGCAGGACTCTGTAGGTGTAGATGGAGCTGCCTTACAGCAGACGTCACTGTGGTGCTGCCAGTAATATATGAAATAAATAATGTCCAAACAATTCTTTAGGACAGCATGTCATGTGCTACTGTTACTCAATGTTAGACCTTATCTAAATGCAGTTCTTTTACATTTGACTAAAAGAGACAGTTATTTGGTTAATCGTGATCATTTTTGAAACTATTAATTGTACAGTGACTTGGAATTGTTACAGCTCTACTCAATGAAATTTACAACAGCAGATGGCAGAGTTGTCCCATTTAGCAGATTGAACCTGAACCTTTACTTGAGCATCAGTCTAGACCGTCTACTCAGGTATTAACACGGTCTCATTTAACCTCAAGACCACTCTGACAGCCTTCCTAATTCTTCCTCCAATGTAGATTCAAGACCCGAAATAATAGCGTTACGCATCCCAGAAGGAGAGCGCCCACAGCTGGCTCATATCACAGGCGATGCTGCCGGGTTGACGGAGCTGAAAAGACTGATGGAGAGATGCTGGGATCCGAAACCTGAACAAAGGCCCAAAGCCCTTGGTGAGGAAACTACGTCATTCACCTCTGATGCAGTGAATTAACACAGAAAAACAGCTCGTGATGCCGGGCTCTAACGTTAGTCTTTACTCTATGTTGTGTACAACAGAGTGTACAACTGAGACAGAAAAACTGTTCCAGATGCACGAAGATGAACTCAACAAAGCTGTCTATGAAGTGCTGGAGAAACTGGTGAGGAACAAATCTCTTCATTAACACTCAAGTCCCGCTGAGACAGTTTAATATTTGGACAAAATGCAGCAAAACAACCAACCAGTCTTACAAAGAAATATGTTCTTAAACCCCACTTACGCACTTTTCACAAAGAGTCTGACATTCACTAAAGTTTTCTTATCTTGGATTTGCTAAGAACAAATTTTACAAACACGAGCAAAAGCACTCTTACGCACATTTGAAATATGTCTCTGGTTATTTGCACTTTTACTTGCGTACTGAGCTTCAATACTTCCTCCACCAATAAAATGTACAAATCATCTGCGACTCCAACAACCATCTGTTGAAGGCGGTCTCCCACTTCAAAGGAGCTGCACAGGAAGAGTCATGTCCTTAAAGGGGAATTTACAGAGCGTTTTCTTATGCTAATTAGGAACAACAGAC
Organism: Etheostoma cragini; assembly: GCF_013103735.1. Taxonomy (NCBI): domain Eukaryota; kingdom Metazoa; phylum Chordata; class Actinopteri; order Perciformes; family Percidae; genus Etheostoma; species Etheostoma cragini. The sequence goes on along the minus strand of NC_048421.1, from coordinate 480,932 downwards.
AAGCGCTTTCAATTACAAAGACGTGGGATTCATCAATCCTAAGAACAATGTGGTCAATTCTGTTGTTTAAGAACACGCCATGAATCCGACGTAGACTTTTCTTAGGGACTTTTTTGAGAACATATATAAGAGAAAACTTAGGAAGATATAAATGAATGAGGCCCATTTTTTTTATTATTGTGTAACTGGTTCTTTCTCTTTCCAGAAGCAAAATGAAGGAAAAGGCATGGCAGCAGGAAAGAAGGTTCAGACGCATCCAGTTGCTAAGGCTGCAGGTCTGTATTTATAGAATACTGTTGCCTTGGTCCAGACCTTTGAACCTGTCTGACACTAAGTTTACTGATCAATGATCTGGCATTGTGACATATCTGTACATACACACCGCCGCCCACTTGAGCTGCAAAGGAAGCTCTGGCCACCTCGTCAAGGACACTTGCCAAAACTTATGGGAAAGCTTTTGACGCTCTGATGTCGCAGGACAGTCACATTGTATGTTCTTCTGGATCAGCCAGCACGAAGGAATTCTGATTGGTTGCTGGTCGTTTGCCGCTGAACCGCGTCATAGCTCATTACCTAAAGTTGACTCAATTTCAACTTTCTGCATGGAATGCGTGGAAAAGGTGTGATTGGGAGGAACGTCCTCCCTGATCTAAACCAGGGTGGTTGTCTGTTGTTGGACTTCTGTGCTAGTCATGGATTGTCTTTAACAAACATGTTCAAACATAGGGATGTTCATAAGTGTACTTGGTACAAGAGCACCCTACGCCGCAAGTCCATGATCAACTTTATAATCATTTTGTCTGATCTGAGGCCGTATGTTTTGGACACTCGGGTGACGAGAGGGGCGGAGCTGTCAACTGATCACCATCTGGTGGTGAGTTGGGTCAGGGGGTTAGGGAAGACTCTGGACAGACCTGGTAAGACCAAACTGGTAGCGCGGTTAAATTGGGGTGGCCCTCCAGACGTTGACAAAATTTCAACTCACACTTCCGGCGGAGCTTTTCGTGCATCTCTGTGGAGGCTGGGGACATTGAACCGGAGTGGACAATGTTAAAAATTTCCATTGCTGAAGCTGCGGCGGGGAGCTGTGGTCTTCGGTGCCTAAGGGGGCAGTAATCAACAAACACAGTAATGGACACCGTTGGTCAAGGAAGCCTTCCTTCTGAAGGATTCTTTCGGAGACATGTTATCAAAGAGGTATCTGGAGTCAGTGTCCTGGTCGAAGTTGCTGAGGTAGATAAACAACACCACAGTGGCAAAGCCTCACAGATTGATGAGATCCGTCCAGAGTGCGCTTTGTCACCAATCCTGTTTGTAGTATTTATGGAAATTATATCGAGGCGTAGTCGGGGTGCTTTTTGCAGATGATGTGGTCCTGATGGCATCATTGTTCTGTGACCCTCTAAAACTGAGGCCATGGTTCTCAGCAGGAAACCGATGCAGTGCCTTCTTAAGGTAGGGAGTGAGTTCTTACCACAAGTGAAGGAGTTACCTTTGCTTGCGAGTGAGGGGACAATGGAACGGGAGATTTGTCGGAGATTCAGAGCAGTTGGTGCGGTATTACATTCCATTTATCGCACCGTTGTGACAAAAAGAGAGCTGAGCCAGAAAGCAAAGCTCTCGATCTACCAGTCAGTTTTCGTTCCTACCATCACCTATGTTTATGAATCCTGGGTCATGATCGAAAGAAAGAGATCCAGGGTACAAGCGGCCAAAATGGGTTTCCTCAGGAGGGTGGCTGGCATCCGAGAGGAGCTCGGAGTAGAACCGCTGCTCCTTTGCGTCAAAAGGAGCCAGTTGAGGGGGTTTAGGCATCTGGTAAGGATGCCTCCTTGGGGCCTCCTTAGGGAGGTGTAAATGTGACAACTATGAGAAAGCAACGGCCAAATTATCAAACTCAATGGCAGTCTAATAATTAGTAGGACGCTAACGATACGCGATATAAAAGCAGAAGCACGACACTCAGATCCACCAACCTGTGTTGCAATGTGAGAAGGCAGAATCAAGAACCACCCCCCCTTCCAACTCACAGAGTTATCCTTCCTGTCCAGATCACAAGATCACATCACACACCGCATTGGCCGAGTGTGAAGTTGCGTATTCAGCTCGTCTTTCTTCTGCTTTTAGAGAGCTACGTGAACACATGAAACTATATTGATGGGTTAAATCCGCCGTCCGAGAGTAAACCAGGTAGACACACAGCTGACGACCTGCAGGAGGAGGCTCTAGAGACAGGCTCCACGCGATGGGCCGCTGTGGTCTTGTGTCAGTCCCGCAGTCGGTTTCAGGAAAGTGGCTGCATGTGTCTGACAACGCAAAAAACATCAACACCGGTACAAGCGTACAGCTGTCCACGGACACGGAGTGTAGAAAATGAGTCAGAGCCTCCTGTAGACTAGACTAGGACTAGAGACTAGACTCTGTTCCCTGTGCTTTATTTCTACCAGAACCTTACTAGCTAATTAGTTAGCCTGAGTTAAAGGCTGGCTATCCATTAACATCAGGGAGTGGCTTGTAACAAAGGGAACAATGTAATGCATCCTCCTTGGATTAATAAAATATGACTTCTTCCTCTTCTAGTGGAGGGGATCCAACAGCCCCTGGGAAGATTGAATCTGCATGCTGGTCCACAACAGAGAGTGGACCCTGTCAGGTATGATACAACAAGAGCTCAAACTCTGCAGGGGCCTCTTATTCTTGTCCTTCAGCTGAAGAACTTCATGTTTCTGTTGAGAAGAGAGAATAGGCCTGAGTTAGGAAACACATACAGAAGTTTTGAATGGAATCATAAAACTATCATTCATATTGTAGTCCTGTTAGCAGCATGGCTAGAGAAAGTTATATCGGTCCACCGCTTTGTTCCAGTCTCAAATACCTCAACAACTACTAAATGTGTTAAGATCATATCTCGTTCTGACATTTATTCTCCAGAGGATCCATCCATCCTCTGAGTGTTCCTCTGGCATCACCAGCAGGTTTAACATCTGATCATCTATTGGATGGATTATAATGAAATGTGGTTCAGACATTAATGTTCTCCATGTGATGGATTGTAGTAATTCTGACTTTTTGTCTAGCGCCATCATCAGGTCAACTTAAACGTATTTTCCCCATGAACCACCT
>NC_048421.1:472453-477709 GCF_013103735.1 Etheostoma cragini | reverse complement strand
TGGTCTATCTGTATAGTGTCTTGAGATAACTCTTGTTATGAATTGATACTATAAATAAAATTGAATTGAATTGAATAACTAGGGTAACTTATTTTGTTGTTCTCCATAATCTGAGCCAGTGGAAGCATGTAGATGTTAAACAGAAGAGGCCCCAGAATGGAGATTTGGGGGACTCCGCACGTGGTATTTGTGTGTTCAGATGTATAATTACCTATTGACACAAAGTAATCCCTATTCTTTAGGTAGAATTCAGACCAGTTTAGCACAACCCAGAAAGTTCTACCCAGTTTTCCAATCGGTCTAGTAATATGTCGTGGTCGACCGTGTCAAATGCAGGACTGAGATCAAGTAATACTAAGATTGAAATGTTGCCACTATCTGTGTTAAGGTGGATGTCGGACTTTGACAAGAGCCATTTCAGTGCTGTTCTGGGGTCGGAAACCCAACTCAAAGGTATCAAAACTGTTGCTTAGTGACAAGAAATGGTTGAGTTGTTGAAAAACTGCTTTTTCAATGATTTTACTTAAAAACGGAAGGTTTGATATTGGCCTATAGTTGCTCATTAATGACTTGTCTAGGTTGTACTTTCTTAAGAGTGGCTTGATTACTGCAGTTTTCAGGGCCTGTGGAAAGATACCTCAAAGAAGAGATGTGTTCATAATCTGTAGAAGATCAGAAGTCAAACAGTTGGAAACATTTTTGAAAAGTCCCGCTGGTAGAATATCATGGCAACAGGAGGAGGTTTTCAGATGTTGTATAATGTCCTCCAGGTTTGCATGGTTGATCGTGTGAAATTCTGTCATTTTGGAACTAGTTTTGCTGGAACACTGTGACAACACATATCCTGGACTTGATATGGAGGCACTGACTGTATACTACTATTACTACTGTATATTATCAAGCTGCAACATGTAAGGGAAACCCAAGTCTGTATCTTTTGGGTTCACAATATGTTTTTCAGGCTCCATTTAATCTCCAGACTAAATGGAGCCTGAAAACTATGCAAACTATTGTAAAAGTATAAAGTAAACATGAGGCCTGGCCTCCCCTCAAAGCCTGGGACTCACCTTGGCATTGAGAGAGTCGTCCAGCAGCACGTTTTGGGGCTTCAGGTCCTGGTGGAGCACGGGTTTGGGCAGAGTGTGGAGGAAGTTTATACCCAGAGCCACTTGGTGAGCCAGTCTGAAGACCAGCGGCCAGGGTGGAGTTCCCCTCAATGCTTGCTGTAAGATGGTTTCAGATCCACAAAGTGGTTAATAGTGGAGACAGTGGAGACAGTGGAGACAGTGAGCTACACCTACACCTTCACCACTATTCAAAGGTTTGGAATAGGATGTTATATTTATGTTTTTCTTCTTTTCTTTATTAATGAGTATATTATATTTATATTTATATAATATATATTACATTTATTTATTCTATACTTTTGTCTTGTTAATGCACGACTTTTACTTGTAGCATAAGTATTTTTTACAGAGTATTCCTACTCTAAGTAAATGATATAAGTAGTTGTTCCACCCCTGGTCACCTGTAGGGAGGCCAATGATCCTCTCTTCATGAGATCCATGACCACACCAAGCCGTCTTGACCCGCCAGAGGGCGCCTGACCATTAAACATCCCTCGGACGGCCATGACATACGGGCTGGTGGCTTGCATCATCATCTTGATCTCATGCAGCAAAGACTTCTCGGTCCTGTGTGTGTTTCTTTGCATTATGAGTAATTCTCACAACTTTATGTCGTTATAAACAGGAGATTCTTCGTAAGCACTTACCCCTCGCCCTGAAGAAGCAGTTTAATGGCCACGTCACAGCCCCACTGATGATGCCTGGCTTTGTAGATTTGTCCAAAACTCCCAGCACCAATCACCTCCCAGTTCCCGAGGCTGGTGTCTTCAACGACCTGTGCCATAGTTCCCTGGAGAAAACAATTATTGGTGTTATCAAACCGAGTCCAGGATGTCCGATGCCTTGCACATGTACTTACTATTAGTCATAAAATGACTCCGATACTACCACAACCGATACCACCTCATAGCAACGGGACAATAACTTCTCTATCAAGCAGGTATATGTGATGGAAGAGGAGCAATGCCAGCCGTTTAGAGATTCTTGGCTGTAAAATAATAACTGGGCTCTTGCACTTGGTGACCAGCCATTGTCAGTCGTTAAAGGGCCCATATTCTGCTCATTTTCAGGTTCATAATTGTATTTTGAGGTTGTACCACAATAGGTGTACATGGTTTTATTTTCAAATAAACTACATTTCTGTAGTGTTGCACATTGCTTCTGTTTTCACCCTATTTGTTAACGTCTCTGTTTTTGCTCCAGAGTGAGACATCTCACTAGTTTTATCTCCAGAGTTGGACATCTCCCTAGTTCTATCTCCAGAGTGAGACATCTCCCTTCTATCCTATCTTTGTTGGGAGCTGCACATGCTCAGTAGCTCGGTAATATCCCATCAGCTGATAACTCTTTCTCCAGCTTTGGACAGTCCAAAGCAGGATCAGCTGGGAGACTTCTTCTAGACCAGGGACACAACAGGGACAGGAAGTAGAACAGGGACAGGAAGTAGTTCTTTTGGAGAATATGGTCAACTAGTGGCTGTTGGAGCAGTGTTTTGACATTGAGAAAGAGCTAGCATGTTACGGTTAGCCACCTCGTGTCTAGTGACGTAGAAAGTCGTGCAGATGTTGGACAGCTCACCTGGAGACTGAAGACAGAGGACACTCAGAAACCGGATGTCACTCAAAATGATAGATGTATAAAGATAGATAGATAGATAGATAGATAGATAGATAGACTTTATTAAGCAAGCAGTTACAAGCAGTTACAAGCAGTCAGTAGCAAGTTACCAAGGACCTACTCACTCACAAACCAAAGATACTAGAAATATACTAGAAGTAGTGAATTGGGGTTATCTATGATTGATTGTTGTGTTCAGGGACTTCCTCTCTACCCCTGGTTTCTATCCAATGAGTTATTTAAGTTGGTTCATCCAGGTTGTTTAGAGCCTGTCAGCACTAAAGAGTTTGATTAGTAAGCTCTAACTTGCAGGAGTTTTCATGTCATTTTTTTCTGAGGAATAGCCATGACCACTACTTCCCCAGACAGCTGTTCAGCGCTGCTTGTTGCTTTAACTACATATTTGTAGTCCAGTGATATACACTCACCTATAGGATTATTAGGAACACCATACTAATGCTGTGTTTGACCCCTTTCACCTTCGAAACTGCCTTAATTCTCCGTGGCAGTGATTCAACAAGCTGCTGAAAGCATTCATTAGAAATGTTGGCCCATATTGAGAGGACAGCATCTTGCAGTTGATGGAGCACATCCAGGGCATGAAGTTTCCGTTCCACCACATCCCAAAGATGCTCTATTGGGTTGAGATCTGGTGACTGTGGGGGGGCATTTTAGTCCAGGTTGAGATCTGGTGACTGGGGGGGCCATTTAAGTCCAATGACCTCATTGTCATGTTGAAGAAACCAGTTGAAAATGATGTGAGCTTTGTGACATGGTGCATTATCCTGCTGGAAGGAGCCATCAGAGGACGGGACATGAAGGGACGGACATGGTCAAGAACCAGGCTCAGGTAGGCCGGGGCATTTAAAACATGCCCAATGGCACTAAGGGGCCTAAAGTGTGCCAAGAAAACATTCCCCACACCATTACACCACCACCATCAGCATAGACCGTGGTAACAAGGCATGATGGATCCATCTTCTCATTCTGACTCTACCATCTGAAGGTCTCAACAGAAACCAGACTCGTCAGACCAGGCAACATTTTCCAAGTCTTCAACTGTCAAATTTTGGTGAGCTCTTGGAAACTGTAGCCTCTTGTTCCCTATTTGTAGTGGAGATGAGTGGTACCCGGGGGGGGGGGGGGGGGGTCTTCTGCTGTTGTAGCCCATCCGCCTCAAGGTTGTGTGTGTTGTGGCTTTGCTGCACCTCGGTTGTAACGATTGGTTATTTCAGTCAAAGTTGCTCTTCTATCAGCTTGAATCAGTCGGCCCATTCTCCTCTGACCTCTAGCATCAACAAGGCATTCCCCCCCCCCAGGACTGCTGCATGCTGGGTGTTTTTCCCTTTCCACACCATTCTTTGTAAACCCTAGAGATGGTTGTGGGTGTAAATCCCGGTAACTGAGCAGATTGTGAAATACTCAGACCGGCCCGTCTGGCACCAACAACCCCGCCACGCTCCAAATGTCTTAAATCCCCTTTCTTTCCCATTCTGACATTCAGTTTGGAGTTCAGCAGATGGTCTGGACCAGGACCACACCCCTAAATGCATTGAAGCAACTGCCGTGTGATTGGTTGATTAGATAATTGCATTAATGAGAAATTGAACAGGTGTTCCTAATAATCCTTTAGATGAGTGTATATATAACTGTAATCACATCTGGTGAAGCCCATTCAAAATGCGTTCCATGTCCCCAAACTGAAAACCTTTCTTTAGTTCCTGATATGAACATTGTGAACCTTTAACAAATGAGCGTCTGTAGGATTCAGCAAAGCCAAAGGTGTGTCAGAGGTTTAAGATGGTGGTTTTGAACGCACCCACTCCAGTTTTAACCGATGCTGCAGACCAGTTTTGACATTCTCTACATTTTTCCCTGATGAGTGAGGTTGAGCTCAGATTGAACATGAGAGCCTCTGGCAGTAAAACATGCTAACCTGGTTCAGATCACGTCATTTAACCAGATATGGGAAGTATTTGTAATTTGTTACTGTACTCAAGTAGATTTTTCAGATATTTTTGCTTTATATATTTGCTTTACTTTTTTTTGGGCAACTTTTTACTTTACTCCTTACATTTTAACATGAATATCGGTACTTTCTTCTCCTTACATTTTACAAAATTGGCTCGTTACTTCAGTTTTGTACTAAAGCTCGTCTATCAGGTGTGATTGTGAGTGCATGTCGGAGAATCAGAACCAGCTTTGAATCCAGTCCTCATCTAGTCCTCACTAAGTTTAATAAAGTTTAAAACCAAATTGAACCTAATTGGATGGGAACATACACAGACTTCTCACAGAATCACACTTGGATTCACATCTTGCTACTCGGTCAGAATCTTATTAACCTGGAGTCTCTGTCACAATAAATAATATGTTTTATACATGTTTTATATATGTTTTATATATGTTTTATATACGTTTTATATACGTTTTATACATGTTTTATACATGTTTTATATACGTTTTATATACGTTTTATACATGTTTTATATATGTTTTATACATGTTTTAT
>NC_048421.1:471205-472353 GCF_013103735.1 Etheostoma cragini | reverse complement strand
GATGAGATGATTCAAAAATACGTTTTAGAAATAATCTGTAGAATTTGTCTCTGAGTTAAATGCAGAGATGGCAAAACTACTCAAGTACTACTCGCTGCCCGTACTCAAGTAGAAGTACAGATACTTGTGTTAAAAAGTACTCTGGTAAAAGTAGAAGTACTGATTTAACGTCTTTACTCAAGTAAAAGCAACAAAGTACAGGCTTGGATATTTACTTAAAGTATAAAGTAAAAGTAGCCTTAGAATGACAAAGCTCTCTGGACCAGATCACATATTGCTAGAGAGACGCTGAGGAACAACAGTGGACATGGAGAAAGTCTCTTTATTATTTATTATTTATTATTTATTATTTATATGCCTTTGGCTACATGTTAAATGGATCTCTGCCAAGAGGCCTAAAACATGTATAAAACATGTATAAAACATATATAAAACATATATAAAACATTTATAAAACATGTATAAAACATGTATAAAACATGTATAGAACATGTACAAAACATATATAAAACATGTATAAAACATGTATAAAACATGTATAAAACATGTATAAAACATAAAAAACATGTATAAAACATATACAAAACATGTATAAACCATGTATAAAACATATATAAAACATGTATAAAACATGTATAAAACATATATAAAACATGTATAAAACATGTATAAAACATGTATAAACCATGTATAAAACATATATAAAACATATATAAAACATATACAACATGTGCAAAACACACATAAAACATGTATAAAACATGTATAAAACATATATGAAACATGTATAAACCATGTATAAAACATGTATGAAACATATATAAAAAAGTATAAAACATATATAAAACATGTACAAAACACATATAAAACATGTATAAAACATGTACAAAACATATATAAAACATATCTAAAACATATATAAAACATATCTAAAACATGTATAAAACACATATAAAACATATATAAAACATGTAAAAAACATATATAAAACATGTTTAAAACATGTATAAAACATGTATAAAACATATAAAACATATATAAAACATATAAAACATATATAAAACATGTACAAAACATGTATAAAACATATATAAAACATGTATAAAACATATATAAAACATGTATAAACCATGTATAAAACATATATA
>NC_048421.1:469688-471105 GCF_013103735.1 Etheostoma cragini | reverse complement strand
GGACCTTTCTGGCTTCCCTGAAGGTCGAGGGCCTTGAACCTAAGTGGGCAATGTTCAAAGCTTCCATTGCTGAAGCTGCAGCGGGGATTTTTGGTCTCTAGGTCTTAGGATTCACAGATTGAACAGAAACAATGCAGATTCTCTCCTGGTGGTGGAACAATGGACCAGATCTTTATTCTTGCAAGGATCCTGGTAGTTTGCCAATTCGGTCTACATGTGTTTTGTGGATTTGGAGAAGACCTATGACCTGGTCTCCCGGGAGATACTGTGGGAGGTGCTGCATAAATATAGAGTGGGGGCTATCCAATCCATATATATCCAAAGCTTATGCTGTGTCTGAGCGGCTCAGTAGTATGTTGACTTGTTCCAGGTGAGGGTCGGCCACCAACTTGCTCCTTTTCACCAATCCCATTTGCCATATTCATGGAAGGATATCAAGATGTAGTCATGGTGGGGAGGGGTAGCAGTGACGTGAGCTGGAGAGCGCCGTTTTTGCAGTTAACATGGTCCTGATGACATCGGTCTGTGACCCCCAGCACTCAGTGGATCTGCGCCCATGGAGCTAGGTCGAGCACACAAAATTCTCACTCCCAGCGCATCAATTAGGGACACTTGCTTGGTTCATGTGGCGGTTGTTACCACAAATAATCTGCCCCTAGCTCTTCCATTCAAAAGGCCATTTGATCCAAAAACGAGAATATGGTCCATCTCAAAAGCGTTTCCATCGCCACTATTTACTACTGTATATTATCAAGCTGCAACATGTAAGGGAAACCCATGTCTGTATCTTTTGGGTTCACAATATGTTTTTCAGGCTCCATTTAATCTCCAGACTAAATGGAGCCTGAAAACTGTGCAAACTATTGTAAAAGTATAAAGTAAACATGAGGCCTGGCCTCCCCTCAAAGCCTGGGACTCACCTTGACATTTAGAGAGTCATCCAGCAGCACGTTTTCGGGCTTCAGGTCTTGGTGTAGCACGGGGTGGGGCAGACTGTGGAGGAAGTTTATACCCAGGGCCACTTGGTGAGCCAGTCTGAAGACCAGCGGCCAGGGTGGAGTTCCCCTCAATGCTTCCTGTAAGATGGTTTCAGATCCACAAAGCGGATAATAGTGGAGACAGTGAGCTACACCTACACCTTCACCACCATTCAAAGGTTTGGAATATGATGTTATTTTAATATCTTTCTTATTATCTTTAATAATGAGATTTGGACATATAACGGTATAACTCAGAGAAGTATATCATACAAGCGATTGACTTACCTCCGGTTGCGTTTAATAATGAGTGTATTATATATTTATTTATTCTATACTTTTGTCTTGTTAATGCAAGACTTTTACTTGTAGCATAAGTATTTTTTACAGAGTATTCCTACCCTAAGTAAAATATATAAGTAGTTGTTCCACCCCTGGTC
>NC_048421.1:467298-469588 GCF_013103735.1 Etheostoma cragini | reverse complement strand
ACGAGTAATATGAGTCAATATCCGTGCTCGGATTGAATACAACTTCTCAACTGGCCGCGCAGCGTTCTGTGATAATCAGTTGACCTGATGATGGCACTAGACCAAAAGTAAGAATTACTACAATCCATCACATGGAGAACATTAATGTCTGAACCACATTTCATTACAATCCATCCAATAGATGATCAGATGTTAAACCTGCTGGTGATGCCAGAGGAACACTCAGAGGATGGATGGATCCTCTAGAGAATAAACGTCAGAACGAGATATGATCTTAACACATTTAGTAGTTGTTGAGGTATTTGAGACTGGAACAAAGCGGTGGACCGATATAACTATCTCTAGCCATGCTGCTAACAGGACTACAATATGAATGATAGTTTTATGATTCCATTCAAAACTTCTGTGATTCCTAACTCAGGCCTATTCTCTCCTCTGAACAGAAACAAGAAGTTCTTCAGCTGAAGGACAAGAATTAGAGGCCCCTGCAGAGTTTGAGCTCTTGTTGTATGTCCATATCTGACAGAGTCCACAGCAAGCAGAGTCCCTTCTCCCAGGGTCTGTTGGATCCCCTCCACTAGAAGATCAAGAAGTCATCTGTAAAGTTATCTGTAAAGTTTCTCGAGATAACTCTTGGTATGAATTGATACTATAAATTAAAAGGAATTGAATCAAAGGTCTGGACCAAGGAAATAGTATTTTATAAATACAGACCTGAATCCTCAGCAATTGGATCCTTCTTTCCTGCTGCCATGCCTTTTCCTTCCTTTTGCTTCTGGAAAGAGAAAGAACCAGTTACACAATGATAAAAAACAATGGGCCTCATTCACTGATATCTTCCTAAGTTTTCTCTTAAATATGATCTCAAAAAAGTCCCTAAGAAAGGTCTACGTTGGATTCATGGCGTGTTCTTAAACAGAATTTTTCGCACCTGTGTTCTTAGGATTGATGAATCCCACGTGTCTGTTGTTCCTAATTAGCATAAGAAAACGCTCTGCAAATTCCCCTTTAAGAACATGACTCTTCCTGTGCAGCTCCTGGAAAGTGGGAGACCGCCTTCAAGAGATGGTTGTTGGAGTTGCAGATGACTTGTACATTACTTTGGTGGAGGATGTACTGAAGCTCAGTATGTAAGTAAGAGTACAAATAACCAGAGACATATTTCACATGTGTGTAAGAGTGCTCTTGAGTGTTCGTAGATTTTGTTCTTAGCAAATCCAAAATAAGAAAACATTAGTGAATGTCAGACTCTTCGTAAAAAGTGAGTAATTGGGGTTTATGAACACATTTCTTTGTAAGACCGGTTGGTTGTTTTTCTGCATTTTGTTTTGAAGAGATTTGTTCCTCACCAGTTTGTTCTGCACTTCATAGACAGCATCAGCAATTGCATATTTGTGCATCTTGAACAGTTCCCCTCAATGCTTCCTGTAAGATGGTTTCAGATCCACAAAGTGGATAATAGTGGAGACAGTGAGCTACACCTACACCACCATTCAAAGGTTTGGAATATGATGTTATATTTATGTTTTTCTTAATTCCTTTAATAATGAGTATATTATATATTTATTTATTCTATACTTTTGTAATGTTAATGCAAGACTTTTACTTGTAGGTATTTTTTACAGAGTATTCCTACTCTAAGTAAAAGATATAAGTAGTTGCTCCACCCCTGGTCACCTGTAGGGAGGCCAATGATCCTCTCTTCATGAGATCCATGAACACACAGATTGCATGTGATTGTTTTCTGAGGAATAGCCATGACCACTACTTCCCCAGACGGCTGTTCAGCGCTGCTTGTTGCTTTAACTACATATATGTAGTTCAGGGATATCGATGTAACTGTAATCACCACATCTGGTGAAGCCCTTTCAAAATGCGTTCCATGTCCCCAAACTGAAAACCTTTCTTTTGTTCCAGATATGAACATTGTGAACCTTTAACAAATGAGCGTCTGTAGGATTCAGCAAAGCCAAAGGTGTGTCAGAGGTTTAAGATGGTGGTTCTGAACGCACCCACTCCAGTTTCATCGATGCTGCAGACCAGTTTTGACATTCTCTACATTTTTCCCTGATGAATGAGGTTTAGCTCAGATTGTGCATGAGAGCCTTGGGCAGTAAAACATGCTAACCTGGTTCAGATCACGTTATTTAACACAAATTCTTACAAAATTAACAAATTCTACAGATTATTTCAAAAGGTATTTATGAATCATCTCATCAGCATGAAGAAACCTTCCAACTGTCCAGTTAAACAGAGACACATCCCAATGTGATCACCGTGATCTGATTAT
>NC_048421.1:463920-467198 GCF_013103735.1 Etheostoma cragini | reverse complement strand
ACGAGCCATCCCAGGTGCACCTCCCCGGCTTCAGGTATGTGCTCTGAGTATCACAGATCCGTCCGTCGCTTCGTGTCCTCTCTCTCTGTAACAATAGAGGTGAGCAGCACAGCTGGTAGTGGAGCAGCATCAGTTCATTTTAGTGGACCCGCTCTGCTGTGGGCTGGGACGCGTTGCATCTGTGCGTAGACCTCCGATGAAGAGCGGCGAACAGCCTCCTCTAAACTCTGTCAGAGACCCAAATTGGCCTCTGTGTCTGTCAGACGGTCTGAGTGAGCTACTACCATATTGGCGGATCAATGACATGCATAGCAGACTATATTACAACTCTCCAAATCTCGGACAACAGAGATGGAAGGAGTTGTATTTTGAATATGCACAAAGTTGTAAACATGAGCAGAAATCTGATGAAACACATCTGAGCTATACTATACTATATATACAATACTGCAACGTTGGGCCACTATTGGGCATCTCTAACCTCTGTTCATCTCTAAATGTAACTGTAAATAATGAATTTGATGTTTTATAAAATGAACAAATAGTCTTTATTTTCCCAAAAAAGTAAATACAGTAAGTGGGGCACAGAGGATGAGGGCCAAACATTACTGAACATTAGAATTTCAGTGGTCTTAGTTGATCCCTCAACATTAATTTAACTTTGGGTCCCTGGTCCCTACACCAGGGACCCCTGGACCTGTTCACCACAGACCCAAATCTTCTCAGCTGTTGCTGACATATGCTACTGTCTCTTCATGTGGTTCATTATGTTTGGCACATTGTCTGGGTCAGATCTTAAATCATAAGAAGTTAATAATGTAAATGCTGAATGCCCTAAAACCTGTTGATACTACAACAATGCAAATGTTCTTAACCCTACAGTTTTGCACATATCATGTAAGACTTGATCTCGCCATTTTTTGCAAAACAACTCTCCAGAAAGTGCCATTTAATGGTTTATTTTTCAAAAATGTTGCATGGGGGGGTATACCCCCAGACCCCCCTAGGGAGAGCCCCATCCCCCCCAAAAATAACAAATCCCCAAATCTCCACCCCCCAAAATCTCACTCCAAGGTTTGGGGAAAAGTTGGCAGCCCTGCTATTACTACTAGCTACACCCTGCACTGCAACTACTATTACTACTAGCTACGCCCCACACTGCTACTACTATCACTACTAGCTACACCCTACACTAATACTACTCACACATTTACAGAAATGGTTATTAATGTGTGTCTTTACATTTAAAAAAACCCATATAAACCCCTTATTGGTTGTTGACCAATAAGGGGTTGAGGTTTTGATCTAACTCTTATTTTTAGACTTGGACTGAAGTCATGAGGGTGTCTTGTTGTCCTCTGATCAGACGCACTCAGACACCCGGACTGAAGTGGAAGACGAGAGAAGAGCAGCTTGGTCTCTGCCAGTGTTTCCTTGACACACGAAGGTGGAAAGAGTCTTTAATCGACCTGAAGAGTTCAGCAGGTAAGATTCTAGTAGAGAAATGTGTAAATGTCTGATAATCAGATCACGGTGATCACATTGGGATGTGTCTCTGTTTAACTGGACAGTTGGAAGGTTTCTTCATGCTGATGAGCTGATTCAAGAATACCTTTTAGAAATATTCTGTATAATTTGTTAAATTCTTGTTAAATTTTATTTTAAATAGTTAAATGACGTGATCTGAACCAGGTTAGCATGTATTACTGCCAGAGGCTCTCATGTATATCAACCCTGTTCAGATTTTAATGTGAGCTCAAGTCATCAGGGAAAAATGTAGAGCATGTCAACCCTGACCCACTTTTGAGTACATGTCCATGATAACTTGCTGCTTGTAACTACTTGCTTAATGAAATCTATCTCAAAATATCGAATGAAGTTTAGAAAGAATGAAGAATGTAAAGTCCGATGACGTCATGCACGTGCATATTAAGTACCCATGTGGATTTAAAGACCCAGCAATGACGATTGTTTGACACCAGCAGCACTTCACAAGATTTTGTCCAAATTTAACCCTTGTATGGTATTCGGGTCAAATTGACCCATTTCAAATTTTTACAAGAAAAAATGGTACAGTATACTTGTTTTGTTTTCTACCAAAAAATCAACAACCTTACCTTATTTTCTGTGATAGACATGTATTCCCGACTCAATTCAGAAAATTATTCTGGATATCTTCTACGGGAACCATCACCTCATCGTGGTGGAGAGGTTTGTGTGTCCCTATGAACCTGAGGGCTGTGTTGTCTGGAGACGTGTGCTCCTGGTAGGGTCTCCCACGGCAAAGTGGTGTAAGGTGAGGGGCCAGACAAAGAATGGTTAAAAAAAAAAACTATGAACAAGCAAGTTAGAGAGGGAGTGACCCTGCCCAGAGGAAGCCCGGGGCCCCCGTCTGGAGCCAGGCCCAGACAGAGAGCTCTTCATCGACCCCCTGGTGGCCGGGTTTGCCACGGATTCTGGCCGGGCAGAGCCCGAAGAAGCTCTGTAGCACCCTTATCTCCATCCCGTGGGCCCACCTCCTGTGGGAGGAACCGCGGGGGTCGGGTGCAGTGCCACATGGGTGGCAGCAAAGGTCAGGGGCCTCGGTGGACCAAACCCGGGTGGCAAATGCTGGCTCTGGGGAAGTGGAAAGTCACCTCTCTGTGAGGGAAGGAGCCGGAACTTGTGCGGGAGGTGGAGCGCTACCAGTTAGATCTGGTGGGGCTCACCTCTACGCACAGTCTCAGTTCTGGAACCATACTCCTGGATAGGGGTTGGACTCTGTCCTACTCCGGAGTTGCCCAGGGTGTGAGGCACCGGGCGGGTGTGGGGATACTCACAAGCCCCCGGCTGAGGCCGTATGTTTTGACACTCGGGTGAAGAGAGGGGTGGAGCTGTAAACTGATCACCATCTGGTGGTGAGTTGGGTCAGGGGATGGGGGAAGACTCTGGACAGACCTGGTGAGCCCTAAAAGGTAGTGCGGGTAGATTTTTAACATCTAGAGGAGGCTCCGGTCCAACAAACTTTCAACTCACATGTCGGGCAGAGCTTTCTGGGCATCCCTTTAGAGGCTGGGGGCATTGAACCGGTGTAGACAATGTTCAAAGTTTCCATTGCTGAAGGTGCGGCGGGGAGCTGTGGTCCAAGGGTCTTAGGAGCCTCGAGGGGCGGTAACTCACAAACACCCTGGTGGACACCGGTGGTCAGGGAAGCCGCCCAACTGAAGAAGGAGTCTTTCCGGGATATGTTATCACAGAGGACTCCGGAGGCAGTTGCAAGGTACCGACGGGCCCCAAAG
>NC_048421.1:456516-463820 GCF_013103735.1 Etheostoma cragini | reverse complement strand
ATACATGCCACCAGAGGCTTTTAAATTATCGTACAAACCTACCAGATCCTGTGATATCTACAGGTATGAGAGCATACCAGCACTCGAATAAAAATGTTTTTTAATGATCATATAATAAATAATAACTGGAGACGGGATCACTCCAGTTGCCATGCTAACACATGTTCAGTATAGACAGGAAGTCAAAATATCAGTCGCTTAGTCCTTTAACGGGAAAAGGAATTGTTTTCAGGTAGGAGGGATACTAATAGGACTTCATGCACAAATTTCCTATATGACATTAAATATCCTCATTCTCACATGAGCATTAATTATCAGATGACAACAACCCAGCCAGCAACCAACCAGGGTGTGATTGTTGTGATATGGATAATAATCCTGACATGAAACGCACTCTGTCTGTCTTTCAGTTATGGGATACTCCTTTGGTCCATTGCCACAGGGAAACAACCATATGAGTGTAAGTGACTGTTGTGTCTTTAGCAGTCCCTCAAGGATTTCGTGACTTTTTTTGAGATCTTTCCTGATTTTGCGAGAGCTTCTGTTAAACATTGCAAAGATAATTGCAATGTCTTTAATATTGCAATGAAGTTGGGAGAGACAGTGAAAAAACTTTTTTTGGTATACTTGGTATAAAGATACTTTTTTGGGAGAATTAAACTACTCTGCGCTGAGTTTTCCTTGCAACCAAAAAGGCTCAGGATGCTGCAAATGTTGGTACAATGTGAAAATGGCTGGATTTAAGATTTAAAAAAAGCTTTGGACAGCTGGACGTCAGCTTGGGCTCTGGAATCCAATCCAATCCAAGTATTATCTATCGTAATCTTACACGTGGTGCAGGAACGGCAGGACTCTGTAGGTGTAGATGGAGCTACCCTACAGCAGACGTCACTGTGGTGCTGCCAGTAATATATGAAATGAATAATTGGAGTGCTTTACATTTCATAAATGGTCCATGACTGCTGTAACAGCAGGTGGCAGATTAGTCCCATTTAGCAGATTGAACCTAAACCTTTACATAAGCATCAGTCTACAAACAACCGTCTATTCAGGTATTAACACGGTCTCATTTAACCTCAAGGCCACTCTGAAAGCCTTTTCTTATTCTTCCTCCAATGTAGATGCAAGACCCGAAATAATAATGCGACGCATCCCGAAAGGAGAGCGTCCACCGCTGTATGATATTACGGGCGATGCTGCCGGGTTGACGGAGCTGAAAAGACTGATGGAGAGATGCTGGGACCAGAAACCTGAACGAAGGCCCACAGCCCTTGGTGAGGAAACTACGTCATTCACCTCTGATCCAGTGAATTAACAGAAAAACAGCTCGTTATGCCGGGCTCTAACGTTAGTCTTTACTCTATGTTGTGTACAACAGAGTGTACAACTGAGACGGAACAAATGTTCAAGAAGCACAACGATGAACTCAACAAAGCTGTCTATGAAGTGCTGGAGAAACTGGTGAGGAAAATATCTCTTCATCAACACTCAAGTCCGGCTGAGACAGTTTAACATTAAGACAAAATGCAGCAACACAACCAACCGATCTTACAGAGAAATGTGCTCTTAAACCCCACTTTTGTACTTTTAATGAAGAGTCTGACATTCACTAATGTTTTCTTATCTTGGATTTGCTAAGAACAAAATCTACGAACAATCAAGAGCACTCTTACACACATGTGAGTAATGACGGTTTGCTTCAAATGTGTTATTGCATTGTTTAAATGTACAGTCATTTACGATGATAATGTTGTACTGTAATGTATTTCTGATCATTTGTTGATCAGCAAACCACAGCGTTGGTAACTTGTCCGCCAGATGTGTTCATATCATTTTGTCCCCATGTTCGCTGCTTCACACTTTTTTGATTATACATACAAGGAAATAAAACCATCTTAAAATACATTCACAAATAAATCCAAAGGCATTCAGATTCTAACAACATATTTCCGTTTTATGCTGGTTAGGATAGGCACTTGGTGTTAAAAGCCAGGCCTTGTTTGTGGTAGTGGACATCTTCTGCTTTTACTATAGTAAATGTCACTGGTTATTTGTACTTTTACTTATATACTGAGCTTCAGTACTTCCTCCACCAATGCAATGTACAAGTCATCTGCGACTCCAACAACCATCTGTTGAAGGCGGTCTCGCACTTCCCAGGAGAAGCACAGGAAAGTTCTTAAATGGGAATTTACAGAGTGTTTTCTCATGCTAATTAGGAACAACAGGCACGCACTTTCAATTACAAAGACGTGGTATTCATCAATCAAAAGAACACCTGTGTGGTCAATTCGGTTTAAGAACACGTCATGAATTCGACGTAGACTTTTCTTATGGACTTTTTTGAGAACATATTTAAGAGAAAACTTAGAAAGATATCAGTGGATGAGGCCCATTGTTTTTATCATTGTGTAACTGTCTCTTTGTTTTTCCAGAAGCAAAAGGAAGGAAAGGGCATGGCAGCAGGAAAGAAGGTTCAGAAGGATCCAGTTGCTGAGGCTTCAGGTCTGTATTTATAGAATACTGTTGCCTTGGTCCAGACCTTTGAACCTGTCTGACACTAAGTTTACTGATATGGCATCTGGCGTTGTGACATATCTGTACATACACACCGCCGCCCACTTGAGCTGCAAAGGAAGCTCTGGCCGCCTCGTCAAGGACACTTGCCAAAACTTATGGAGGTGCTTTGGCTGCTCTGACGTTGCAGGACAGTCACATCGTATTTTCTCCGGGATCAGGCAGCGCGAAGACATCTATATTCCGATTGGTTGCTGGTCATTTTCCGCTGGACCGCGTCATAGCTCATTACCATAAAGTTAAATCAAATTCAACTTTCTGCATGGAAAAGGCGTGATTGGGAGGAACGGCATCCCTGATCTAAACCAGAGTAGTTCTGGTCTTGGCGGAGCTGTCAACTGATCACCATCTGGTGGTGAGTTGGGTCAGGGAGTGGGGGAAGACTCTGGACAGACCTGGTAAGTCCAAACGGGTTGTAGGAGTAAATTGGTAACGTCTGGAGGAGGCCCCTGTCCGACAGAATTTCAACTCACGCCTTTCGTGTATCCCTGTGGAGGCTGGGGGCATTGAGCATGAGTGGATAATGTTCAGAGTTTCCATCACTGAAGCTGTGGTCTTAGGGTCTTAGGGTCTTAGGTGCCTGAAGGGGTGGTAACCTATGAACACCCTGGACACCGGTGGTCAGGAAAGCCGCTGGAGGCAACTGCAAGGTACCGAAGGGCTGCAGCCTCTGCCGTGACAGAGGCAAAACAGCGGGTGTGGGAGAAGTTCAGAGAAGACATGGAGAAGGACTTTCGGTCGGCACCAAGGTGCTTCTGGAAAACGGTTCGCCACCTCAGGAGGGGGAAGCAAGGAATCATCCAAGCTGTGTACAGTAAGGATGGGACGTTGTTGACCGCAACTGAGGAGGTAATAGAGCAGTGGAAGGAGCACTTTGAGGAACTCCTAAATCCAGCTGACACGTTCTCTGTCGTAGAGGCAGAGCTGGAGGATGATGGGGAATTATTGTCAATTTCCCTGGTGGAGGTCGCTGAGGTAGTCAAACAACTCTACACTGGCAAACCCCCAGGGATTGATGAGATCTGTCCAGAAGTGCTGAAAGCTCTGGTTGTGGAAGGGCTGTCCTACTTGACACACGTAGTCAGGGTGGGGAGAGGTTTAAGTTTGGTCGCTGCTTTTTGCAGATGATGTGGTCCTGATGGCGTCATAGGCCTGTGACCTTCAGGACTCACTGGATCGGTTTGCAGCCGAGTGTGAAGCGGCGGGGAAGAGGATCAGCACCTCAAAATCTGAGGCCATGGTTCTCAGCAGGAAACCGATCTAGTGCCTTCTTCAGGTAGGTAAGGGAGTTTAAAAACCTTTGGGTCTTTTTCGCAAGTGAGGAGACCATGGACCGTGAGATTGGTTGGAGAATCAGAGCAGCGGGTGCGGTATTACATTCTATTTATCATACTGTTGTGACGAAAAGGGAGCTGAGCCAGAAGGCAAAGCTCTCAATCTACCGGTCAGGTTTCTTTCCTACCCTCACCTATGGACATGAAGGCTGGGTCATGACCGAAAGAACGAGATCCAGGATACAAGCGCCCAAAATGGTTTTACTCAGGAGGGGGGCTGGCGTCTCCCTTAGAGATCGGGTGAGGAGCACAGTCATCCGAGAGGAGCTCAGAGTACAGCTACTGCTCCTTCACGTTGAAAGGAGCAAGTTGAGGTGGTTCAGGCATCTGGTAAGGATGCCTCCTGGGCGCCTCCCTAGGGAGGTGGTCCAGGCAGGTCAAGCTGGGAGGAGGCCTCGGGGAAGACCCAGGACTAGGTGGAGGATTATATCTCCAACCTTGCCTGGGAACACCTCGATCCCCCAGTCTGAGCTGGTTAATGTGGCTCAGGAAAGAAAAGTTTGGGATCATTTGCTGGAGTTGCTCCCCCCACAACCCGATAAGCAGAGGAAGATGGATGGAGAATCCAGTTTGCGTAAACAAACAAGGAATTTGACTTCGGTTAATCTTTGCTTTCAAAGTACAACACTAACTTACTGTAACATACTGTATAAAGTATAAAAACAGATGATCACGGTCATGCGATTGAAAGAACCTTAACAGCTGAGTGTGTTTCCTAGATAGGAATCAGCTGTGATTGATCTATTTGCATAACTTCAATCAGCTTTTTCTCTCATTTACAGGAACAATGGAACACATGTAAAATGCAGGGGATATATTTGTTTTAATGTACTATATGAACAGCTGTTCACTTTGACTTTAGCCTAAGTTAGGTTTAGAACATGATATCTGTTCTGACGTACAGAATGAAATCATCACATCTGGTTGCAGAAAACCATCATTTAATAAGCATCAGCTTAAATTGTCAAACTCAAGCCTTCAAAACATCAGTCCACTAATTATGTCCTGTTTGCATGTGTGTGAACTCGGCCAGCCTGTGTGTAATGTTTAAAATAACAGAGTGTAAAATGTAACTTATCCTCCTTGGATTAATAGGAGGATAAGTTACAATGTATTATTTTTTAACTATTTATTTGTGTGATACAGCTGCAAATAAGTATTTGAACACCTGAGAAAATCAATGTTAATATTCGGTCCAGCAGCCTTTGTTTGCAATTCCAGAGGTTAAGACTAGAAAAGATTTATAAGAACAGTCCATTTACATTTAAACTGCCGCTGTGTTTTGGGAAGTGCTGGACAATATATCAATATCATATCTATCATGATAGACTAAATGTTGTTTTGATTTTGGATTTTGTTGCATACATCTTAGGTATGCTGCTGATTGTGGCCACACATGGCGACATGCAGCAGCAGTGTGAGAGTAACTGTGGTGTCATTCAGTTTTAAACTATGTGTTTATTTCACCAGCTTCTAACGTGGTTCTTAACCTGTCCGTCTATGTTATCGTTTTACTAACCATTATTGGACTGATCGGCATATGAATGGAGGCAACATGTTGACTCCCCTGAATTTGACAGGCCTCCTTTTCTTGCTGACGCTTTCATGTCCCTTTTTATGAGAACTTTTTGTGTATGGAGAATCTCTCCGGTATAGTCGAGTTCCTTCTGCTTTAGCACAGCACCGGTGCACCGTGGATTCATCCAGTTTCCCCCCCAGAGATCCTCCGGTTGCCGGACCTCTGCCCAGTGAACAGGGCGCCCCGGACGAAGCCGACAGTTAGGAAAAGATGGAGAAGCGGCGGTGTGTGCCAAAGGCTCAAGAGACAGGGACACAGGCGGATTATCCATCCCACAGTCATCCTCGCTAATGTCCCGTCGCTCTGGAATAAAGAGGACGAGCTTCAGGCAAACGTCAAGTTCCTAGAGGAGCATTGTAGTGCCTGTCTTCTCGCCTTCACGGCTTAAGGAACACGACATTCAGTCTGATCTGGAAATCGAGGGCTTCGGAGTCCCCTACCGCTTGGACAGTGACCGGAACGTCACTTTGTTGGGGGTCTGGGTCTGTATGTAAATGGGTTGTCAGAGAGTCACTGTGTTTAGATACAGACGGACATTAAACTCCTCTCTGTATCCTTACTTCCTTTTTCTCTTCCAAGGGAATTCCCCCAATTATTTGACTTGTGTTCGTTTACCTCAAGGCTAATGCCGATATGGCGACTCAAGCCAGGACTAGATCTGTACAGCGGCTATGGGGGATTGCACCAGACGCACCATTCCTAATGAAGGGTGATTTTAAACACTGCAAACCGGAGAAGTCTCTCGGTCACTTTTACCAGTATGTCACTTGTCCGACCCGTCCCTCAAAGTGTCTTTGGACTTACAAATCGGTCCTGAAGACGCACAAGGCGGATCGAAGATTTGTTCTGGTATGGACAGAAGACTCCGTTCGGTGCCTCCAGGACCAGGTTTAACTGGCACTGATTGGGATATGTTTAAAAATGCCTGCCCCGGGGAGAAAACCATGATGGGGTTGCAGTCCAAAAATTGTTCTATTTCTCAGAATGGGCTAACCGACCTGGACTTTTCTAATGAACTAAATGTTTTTTATAACTGTTTAAATATCCATGATTTTATCCTGTGAATGTGAATTAATAAATTCATGGTCTTAAAACTCTTCCATGGGGTCAAAGGGGCAAGTCCAGGTCCCAATGGGATTGGGGGTCGGGTTCTGAGGAACTGTGCTGTCCAGATAGCAGATATCTTCTGCTTCATCTTCCAGACGAAGATGAAGACAGCTGCATGTGGTCCCTCATCTTTGGAAAGACTCAACCATTGTTCCTGTGCCTAAGATAAAAAGTCCTAGGACCCTCAATGACTTCAGACCAGGGGCACTTACATCTCTTGTCATGAAAACGTTTGAAAGCCTAGTGAAGAATGCACTTTTAGACACTGTACAGGATAAGTTGATAATAATAAAATGTTAACGGTTAAAGCAATAACTTAGCTTTTATGATCTTTGCATGTTATTTAATTCTTAAACCAGTTATTAAACTTATACTGTTAATTAAATGATATTTAACTTATGATGTTATTAACTCCAGCTGTTTTGTGTCTTGTTCTCTCCATCAGATGTCTGTGAACTGGAACTGGACACAAACACAGTAAACAGAAACCTCAAACTGTCTGACAACAACAGGACGGTGACATATGTGAGAGAGGATCAGTCATATCCTGATCATCCAGAGAGGTTTGAGTCCTGTCCTCAGCTGCTGTGTAGAGATGGTCTGACTGGTCGCGGTTACTGGGAGGTTGAGAGGATTCAATTCAATTCAATTCAATTTTATTTATAGTATCAATTCATAACAAGAGTTATCTCAAGACACTTTACAGA
>NC_048421.1:453478-456416 GCF_013103735.1 Etheostoma cragini | reverse complement strand
ACACACACACACACACACACACACACACACACACACACACACACACACCACCTGTTACGTGACAGGTGGAGCAAACAGGAGGCAGATTGTCAGACAGTGGCTGTTGTTCAGAGCAGCCAAGTGCTTTAACTGCCTGTCAGATTAATCCTCCTGAAGCAGATGGCTAGAAACACGCCAACTGGTCCACACACACACACACACACACACACACACACACACCTAAACAGCTTCTCCTGTACTATACGGTAATTCCTCTACTGTGACACAGTAACTCGCTTGGTTATGACACAATCGTGTCACACAAATGACACAAAGCCATTCACTATTTTGTAAGTTAACAGTAAGACCTTAAAATCTGCTCTAACCTGGACCAGGACCCAGTGCAGTGAGGCCAACTCAGGAGTTAAGGGTCTGTATTTAGGTGATCCAGTAAGACCACGTGCTGCAGCAGTCTGGACCATCTGTAGACCTCGCAGACTTTTCTTAGGCAGCCCCGAGAACTGTACATTACTATAATCTAGAGTCTAGATGTAACAAAGGCCCGAATATGGGTCTCAGCATGTTTAGGGGACAATACTGATCTGGTCTTTGAGATTCTTCGGAGATGAAAGAAGGCGACCTTTCACCTCCTTAATATGCAAGTCAAATGAAAGTGACCCATCAAAAACAATCCCAAGATTCTTCACTCTGTCCTTGGCCTGAGGGACTAGCCTACCTATCAGGACTTAGCCAACCATTTGGAGCCCCCTGCCCTGACTCAGGACCCCCTGTTGAACACCCTGCTATAGAGGCCGTGTGTTGTGTACATGTACAGCTTCTCCTGGAGATAAGTTATCTGCAGAGCACAGCTGCTGCCGTCTGGCTGCTACGACGAGCTGATCCAACAACACAACAACCACACAACAACACAACAACAACAACCACACAATAACAACCACAACAACCACAAAACAACACAACAACAACAACCACACAACAACAACAGAACACAACAACCACAAAACAACACAACAACAACCACACAACAACAACAGAACACAACAACCACAAAACAACAACCACACAACAACAACAGAACACAACAACCACAAAACAACACAACAACAACAGAACACAACAACCACAAAACAACACAACAACACAACAACCACAAAACAACAGAAGAACGCTGACAACAAAAGTACAAAGACAATCCAAGACTATATATATATATATATATATATATATATATATATATATATATATATATATATATATATATATATACACACACACACACACACACACACACACACACACACACACAGTAAATACACACACACATACATACGGTATACACACACACACACACACAGTATATATACACACATATATACATATAAAGTGGATTTGGACTCCCCCTTCTTCCACACACTTGCTAGTAACCAAGGAGGATTTAATGGATGGACTCTCTTCGCTGAAGTGTGGTCCGAAGGAGTCCACTAGACGAACAGGGACCTCTCCGTACAAGTTAAACCAGCTGGATGGAGAACAGTCTGTGGGCAGCAGTCTTACCGTTGTTCAGGACGGTCTCTGGTTCTGGTTCTAATGATCCCTCTACAGCAGGTTCAGGGGCGGACTCGGCCACAGGCTCTGGATCAGGCACTACGACTGGCTCTGGTTCTGGGACAGGTTCAGGCGCGGACTCGGCCACAGGCTCTGGATCGGGCACCGCAACTGGTTCTGGTTCAGGTTCAGGCGCAGACTCGGCCACAGGCTCTTGATCAGGCACCAAGGCTTGCTCGGGAACGGGTTCAGGCTCAGGTTCGGGCTCAGATGCAGGTTCTGGGACTGCAGCTAGCTCTGGGACAGGTTTGGGTACTATTACCGGTTCTGGGACAGGTTCGGGTACAGTAACAGGTTCTTGTGTTGCATCTGTTTCTGGGAAAAGTTCAGGTTCTGGTACAATCTCTGGAGCTTTTACCGGCTCTGGTGCAGGTTCTGGTGCAGGTGCTTTTACCGGCTTGGGTGCAAGTGCTGGTGCTTTTACCGGCTCTGGTGCAGGTGCTGGTGCTGGTGCTTTTACCGAATCTGGTGCAGGTGCTTTTACCGGCTCTGGTGCAGGTGCAGGTGCTGGTGCAGGTGCTTTTACCGGCTCTGGTGCAGGTGCTGGTGCTGGTGCAGGTGCTTTTACCGGCTCTGGTGCAGGTGCTGGTGCTGGTGCAGGTGCTTTTACCGGCTCTGGTGCAGGTGCAGGTGCTGGTGCAGGTGCTTTTACCGGCTCTGGGGAAACCTGGGGAGACAAAAGGTTTAGAAACAGTTAACTTTTTTGATCGGATGACCTGTTTCTTCAGTGTTGTGTTGATGGAACAAGAACTGTCCTGTCCTGTCCTGCTAGCAGTGTCCTGGGTCCCAGGACAACCAGACATTGTCCTGTTAGAGGTGGACGTAGACGGACGGAGACAGACAGAGGTGGATGGAGACAGACAGAGATGGACGGAGACGAAGTAACTTTATAAGGAGGCGGAGAAGCCAGATCAGGCTCCGATGTCACAGACATGTGGAGAACGCATATACACAAACACACACAAACACACACACACACGCACACACACGCACACACACACACACCATTTAAGCTGCTTGAATTTTTTTGAGTTTTTGTCGCCTTTTTAGCTTTTATAGATGTCAGAATTTTATTTTTTTTACACCAAATTGTCCTATAATTTAGAGAAAAAAACATTAAAAAAGTGACAAAAACGTAAAAACTAAAAAACTAAAAGAAAAAGAGCCGAAAGAAACAAAACAAAACGGGACAAAACACCTGAGAGAAATGCTGCTAAAACATCGTGAAAAGGGACAAAGTTTCCTGCTGATGTTTTCTTTAAAGGATAAACTGTGCAGCCCTGACATCCAGCAGGTGTGTGTGTGTGTGTGTGTGTGTGTGTGTGTATGTATA